>NC_061091.1:46865756-46873256 GCF_015104395.2 Macrobrachium nipponense
AATCAGCTATATAGTATACCTGCCAGGTAAGTGTCATGCATAAAAATGGAATATTGTTATGATACAAATAAAGTTTTATGCATACTTACCTGGCAGGTATATATAATTAAATTCCCACCCTCCTCCCCTCAGGAGACAGGGTTCAGAGAAAATCTGAGGAAAAAACGGGAATAGTTCCAAAGTACCAGCGCCACGGGAACGTGGGGGAGATCACCTGAACTACCAGTGGTCTAGTGGTTGCCGGAGAGTTTTTGAAAAATTCTGCCAGTGCGAACAGACACGAGAATGTTGTTTGACAGATTTGCATCTGTCAAACAACAAAGACCTTCACGATCATTTGAGGTCTGTGGAATCTCGATTTTTAGCTCACCATCTATTTTTGCCTCGCCTGTTTTCTCGAGTCAGACCACTCGTGCGAGATCAGGCGACATATAGTAGCCCTGAGTTTCTTATTGACGAAGTCGATTGCGGACGACGTTGGGTTGCGTTGATACACCCCCAAGGTTTGCTTAGATTTGAATCGCCCAGGCAGGCAGTCCGACCTCATCCTTCAGCTAAGAATAGTGCCTTTTGGTCTTCAGGGTACAGCCTTGCTGTTCCTTGATTCGTCTGACTGGTCAACTGGTCGTTCACCTGACTTTAGTACGACTGTGCATTTCCGGATCGAAGCTTTCAATATGGAACTTAGACGTAGTCTGAAGTTCGTGATGTCAAAGCATTCGAACCTCTCCTGCCTGTTAACTTCTTGTATGTGAATCAGGAAGGCCTTCTTCTAACCACCCTAGATACGACAAAGAGGGTAGTGAGATTTTAAGCCATCGTCACAAGTTTTGGCTTTAGAGAACACAAGGAGGTGTGCTCTTCTAAGCCTTTCGTTATGGCCTAAGAATGGAAACCCTTTTTGTCCTTGGGCCAGGATCTTGGAAGCAAGGATGGCACAAGTTAGTGGGCAGGAGCCAGAGAGAGTCCCCCCTGTGCCCTGTCAGGTCTCTCAAGTTTTTAATCTACTTAAAATCAAGAAAGTCGAAGTCAGTCGGGCAATCTGCAGTGTTCCGAAAAAGACCAGACTTGCCCATATCGAAGTACACCCTGGTTTTTTAGGGTTAAGGAGTTCTTTCAAAAAAAAATGCTCCTTCATTGTGTTTGCACAAAGGATTTGAAAGCTTTTTTTTTTTATCTGAATGCTCACGAGGGTGAGGGCACGGCCCTCGGAAAGCATTTCAAACAGAGCATGGCACTCAGCAACCATCCTGAGTACCATGTTTTTAGCGAAAGCAACTCTGGGTTTCACTTCACACTCACCCTGCGAGATGTGAAGATGGCATATGAGATCTGCTGCCTCGCTAGGGCCATACGTGTCTGCAGACACAATCTTGGGGGCAAGAAGTACTACTCTCCTATCCTGTAGAAAATGGTTAGGAAGAGCTCTTAATTTAGTTGTGGAGTCGCTGACAACGGCGACTTCTTAACTCTGAAGCCTTAGTTAACACACATTTAACTTTGGCTAGGTTGGTCAGGTGGTGATATATATAATTATATATATATATTATTTTACTTCTTAGCCCTCATGGTATGGTCAATATGGTCTAGTCACATTGTGGTCACGCCCCACCCCCGTTGACAGATCATCTGGAGTGCACCAGCTTCATAGGTCCTCTACCTCGCTGGCAACTCTAGTAAAGCAGAAGCAGACTTGGGTGACAGTAATCACGAAGTCGGCTATGCTAACAGGTTGGAACCAAGATGTAAATCATCTGCATGCATTTGTGTCCCAAAATCCTTCTATTCTGTCCCCTTCCACCTCCAACGGTGGGGTTCAACTATATATAAATATCTGACAGGTTAAGTTCATGAGCAAAAATGATATTGTTATGATAACAATAAAGTTTGTTCCATACTTAACTGGCAGATATATATATATTCAAGTACCCACCCACCTCCTCTCAGGGGACAGTGGAAATAAAAATTATGAATAGAAAATGGGAATGGTTCCTGATACCCGCCTCCCAGCGGCGGGAATGGGTACTAACCACCTGGCCGACCACTGCGTGTGTCGGAAGTTTTTTTTAAATTCTGTCGGACTTCAGAAAATACAGCTATATATATACCTGCCAGGTAAGTATGCATAAAACTTTATTGTATCATAACAATATCATTTCTATATTTGTAACAAAGTAAGCACTATAAATTTACTTAAAAAATAAAAAAGTAATCCCCTTTTTATCTCGCACTTGACACATAGTATGGAAGGCTACACATTTTTCATTTCTAGCCATAAACACTAAATATGCTAATAAACAACAACCGTCACACTTTAAACTGAAAACATTATGTAAAAAGCGAGTATCTACCTTATTTTCCAATACTGTATTTGTAATAAAATGCACTCCATAAAATAGGTTTTGATATTGGAAAAACCTAATTTTGGTAGCTGCTGTGATTCCTCAAAGGAGTTACTCTCATGCTCCTCCAGACGGCTTCATAAGACACACCAACCAATTTCAAAGAATTCCCTTGTAGTTGGTCTTGGCTAGTTGTATAGTGTGCATTGACAGGATGATAGAATATAAGGACTCAAGACAAGAGGGCTCTATCAATTTATCTACAGCAACTACCCTAAGTTCCATTCTTATCCTTTAGACGCAGATGTGGCAGCAACACATATCTATGTCTGTTATCTATTGTGGCAACAACACAATCTACGTTGCCCCATTTCCCTCATTACTCTTTTTCAGGTGTATGCAGGATAACTGTTCACCCCAGTTCCATGCCTTTTTGTCAGGGAAGGTGGGTGGGGCCCTCAGCAGCTACCAAAAATATGCTTTTCCTATATCAAAACTTTTATATTGCAGCTGCTGTTCGTCCTCAAAGAAGCTTACAAAAAAAATGGCTTAGCTCTTAAAATTCAATGCCAGCAACCCAGATCAAATTTTGTTTCAAGGTTAATTCCAGGTACACATAGGGTTTGGAAACAGAACATGAAACTAAGCACAAACTTATAAATATTAAGACATAATTCTAAAGTAGCTTACCTAAATATGCTTGGTTTGGTCTTGGTATTGTTGTGCCTTTCCAAGAAATAGCCAAGCATAACCCCCACATCAAGATTACCCATGGTTTTCTGCTGAAGAGCTTATGGGGTCAGGACTTACCATACCACCTACGGATACACAGTATAGTCGAATTTGTTCAAGCTCATGGCAGTAATGTTTTAGGAATACTTTTTCTGATGACCTCTCTGTACACTTGGAGATTTCTTCAAAAGAAACATTCCCAGAGAAAGCCAATAATGTATGTCATGTGAACTTAGGAAAGGAGTAAGGGTCTGCCTTTTTAATAAGGGACACTAAAATAGTTCTCAGCCCATGTAGAGAGTGGTTTGTTTTTGCTATGGTGTAGGAAAATCAGACCATGTGTGATGTTTACCATGACCTCTAGGTAAACCTTAAGTGCTTGAACTGGGCGTAACATTTTATTTGAAAAATTGAGTTCCCTCATTAGAATAGGAGATTTTTTCTTTAGAGGGTCAATAATAAATGATTAGCTGTATGAGTGATACAGGCAGGCCCTGGTTATCGGCAGGTGTTCCGTTCTTGGCAGGGTGCTGATAAGCGAAAACCTTCATTAACAGGAATTCTGCAATTTGTTGGCACTTATAGCGCCAATAACCATTGAATGGCACCTCTGTTAGGTATGTTATGATGCAATAAATCACCAATTTTATGGTGCTAGACAAGCACCATAAAACCAGATTGCCATTAACTGAGTCCGCCGATAACTGGGGACTGCCTTTACTTATAGTGTTGTCCCTGCCGAAGCAGTCAAGAAGATTGCCTTTTACAGCATATGAGTTGTAATTGTAATGTGTCCACTGAATTGAGGGGTTGACAAGGGTTGAAGTGCCTTATTCAGGGACCAGGTAATAGGAAGCCTTGCAGGAGCAGGTCTTTGCAATGCAAATTACAGGAGAAAGGAAGTAACAATTTCTATGTTAGAATCAATTCCAAAACCTTAAAGCTAGGGTTCTGACAATGCTGCCTTGTATGTCATGATTGATGTAACAGGAAGGCATTTGTCTTTAAAAAAATATATACAAAAATGTAGAAGTGTTTCAACAAAGATCTCGGCTGGGCTGTTAGCATGGATGTAATCTAACCACACTTTCCATATGTACTTAGTATTGTTAAGGAGTTGATATCTGTAGTTTTTGCACTAGGTACCTAGCAGTGTTGGGTGAATAATTTTCATGGTGGACAAGATTTTAAAAATCCACACAAGAAGGTCTCGGCTCAGAAAGGAGGATAGAACAGTAGATGGTAATGGAATTGATTTCTTCACCCATTTTTGAAGCAGTAGGAACAAATGACTGTTTGACCAATTTGGGCTGTTAAGTAAGCGGTTCTGTTGGAAAGAAGTTTGTTCAAAACCTTTGAAATCTGGGACAATGGAGGAAAAAGGTATACAGTTTACTCGGACCACGACCACCCACGAATACCGAAAATCCTCGATATATTGGAATGCCCTCTAGAAGTGCTTATATATGTAACTGTCTATTTCAAGCCAATCAGAGTTATGGAAAGCTGGTACCCTGCTGTGTGACTGGCTCCTTCCAACCCTCCTAGCCAATAGCTGTGGTCACATAGAGAGAGAGAAGAGGGTGAACTTAGTACAGCATACCTTAAACTTAAATGCTTATAACTGCTGATTTGAATACTAGTTCAAACGAAAGTAGACCATATACTATTATCCTAAAACTTAAGACACCTTACAACATTGCCCCTAAAAATATGTGGCTCACAGCTACATGTGAAAATTAATGAAGTTACCCCGAGGAGAGAGAGAGAGAGAGAGAGAGAGAGAGAGAGAGAGAGAGAGAGAGAGAGAGAGAGAGAGAGAGAGAACAAAATAATATGCACATTAAAGATATTTAATACTAGTGGCAATATGTACAAAAAGGTAAGTAGATTAATTCTGAAAACTAGGTTATATGAACAGTATACAGTATCAGTAAACATTAAACTAAAATACATCATAAAAAAAAAGAGGGGAAACTCCCTTACAAAGCATCGGAGCTACAAGCCAAACAGCAACTGGCAAAGCTTTTATCCTGCCTTGTGATTGGCTTTTATAATCTTTCCAACCAATCTTTCCAACCAATAGCGTATTGTACTACAAGCCAATCAGCATTGAGGTGTAACTTACCCTGCTGTGTGATTTCTACTTCCAGCCCTATTTATCTGTCTCTCACATTTAACCAGAATCCTCTGAGTAGAGAGAGAGAGAGAGAGAGAGAGAGAGAGAGAGAGAGAGAGAGAGAGAGAGAGAGAGAGAGAGAGAGAGAGGGCTGAACTGAGTCGTTTACGTAGGTTAAACAATTAAAAATGTTGGGACGATAGTTTTTTATACATATTATGATGATAATAAATCAATATAAATATTAAAGGACATTTGTAGCTCGAATGATTTATATGAATCACGGTGATGTGTTAAGTATTCATAACAAGGCTGTGTGGGTCAAATGCTCGAATCGGCTAGCATGGTTGAGGGGGTTTCATATCGATTCTAATTACGAATACACCGAGATCAGCGGTGATTTGTAATGGTCAGAATCGATATAAACTTATAGCCTCTCTGCTAGCAGACTCGGTAGCGTCACTGTCCGTTTCTGATTTCGTTTCCCGTCCAACTGGACGTTGGTTTGATCCCATGGGGGGACAAAATTATTATCAACTAAAAATTCCCCCTCGGTACATATATGAAAATATATCAATTCCGAGGTAGAGCGAATTAGATATTAAAGGACATTTGTAGCTCGAATGATTTATATGAATCACGGTGATGTGATAAGTATTCATAACAAGGCTGCGTGGGTCAAATGCTCAAATCGGCTAGCATGATTGAAATGTTTCATATCGATTCTAATTACGAATACACCGAGATCGGCGGTGATTTGTAATGGTCAGAATCGATATAAACTTATAGCCTCTCTGCTAGCAGACTCGGTAGCGTCACTGTCCGTTTCTGATTTCGTTTCCCGTCCTACTGGACGGTGGTTCGATCCCATTGGGGGACGAAATTATTATCAACTAAAAATTCCCCCTCGGTACATATATGAAACTATATATCAATTCCGAGGTAGAGCGAATTAGATATTAAAGGACATTTGTAGCTCGAATCATTTATATGAATCACGGTGATTTGATAAGTATTCATAACAAGGCTGCGTGGGTCAAATGCTCGAATCGGCTAGCATGGTTGAGGGGGTTTCATATCGATTCTAATTACGAATACACCGAGATCGGCGGTGATTTATAATGGTCAGAATCTATATAAACTTATAGCCTCTCTGCTAGGCAGACTCCGAGGTAGCGTCACTGTCCCTGGTTGCCTGATTTTCTGTTTCCTGTCCAACTGGACGGTGGTTCGATCCCATGGGGGGAAGAAATTATTATCAACTAAATATTCCCCCTCGGTACATATATGAAAATATATCAATTCCGAGGTAGAGTGAATTAGATATTAAAGGACATTTGTAGCTCGAATGATTTATATGAATCACGGTGATGTGATAAGTATTCATAACAAGGCTGCGTGGGTCAAACGCTCGAATCGGCTAGCATGGTTGAGGGGGTTTCATATCGATTCTAATTAAGAATACACCGAGATGAGCGGTGATTTGTAATGGTCAGAATCGATATAAACTTATAGCCTCTCTGCTAGCAAACTCGGTAGCATCACTGTCCGTTTCTGATTTCATTTCCCGTCCAACTGGACGGTGGTTCGATCCCATGGGGGTACGAAATTATTATCAACTAAAAATTCCCCCTCGGTACATATATGAAAATATATCAATTCCGAGGTAGAGCGACTTAGATATTAAAGGACATTTGTAGCTCGAACGATTTATATGAATCACGGTGATGTGATAAGTATTCATAACAAGCCTGTGTGGGTCAAACGCTCGAATTGGCTAGCATGGTTGAGGGGGTTTCATATCGTTTTATTCTAATTACGAATACGACCGACGATCGGCCGGTGATTTATAATGGTCAGAATCTATATAAACTTATAGCCTCTCTGCTAGCAGACTCGGTAGCGTCACTGTCCGTTTCTGATTTCATTTCCCGTCCAACTGGACGGTGGTTCGATCCCATGGGGGGACGAAATTATTATCAACTAAAAATTCCCCCTCGGTACATATATGAAAATATATCAATTCCGAGGTAGAGCGACTTAGATATTAAAGGACATTTGTAGCTCGAATGATTTATATGAATCACAGTGATGTGATAAGTATTCATAACAAGCCTGTGTGGGTTAAACGCTCGAAGATAGGCTAGCATGGTTTGAGGGGGTTTTTTCATACGATTCTAATTACTAATACATCCGAGACTCGGCGGGGGTGGGCATTTGTAATGGTCAGAATCGATTATAAACTTATAGCCCTCTCTGCTAGCAGACTCGGTAGCGTCACTGTCCCGTTTCTGATTTTTCAATTTG
>NC_061091.1:46875756-46925756 GCF_015104395.2 Macrobrachium nipponense
TCTCTCTCGCGCTCTTCTCTTGCTTCTCTCTCTCTTACTCGAGATGAGATCATTTTCATGGACCGTGTATGTAAGAAATAAGTTTATCAAAATTAATATTTTCCAATAATAATTTACTTAAAAGAAGTACAAAATTCATATGAGTATTTTAAATACAATAATCATTCCATTTCTCTTTTAAATACTGTAAGGACAACTCTCTCTGCTCTCATCTCTCTCTCTCTCTCTCTCTCTCTCTCTCTCTCTCTCTCTCTATCTCACAAGATACTTGTCATACATTTGGTGTTTCTATTTCTTCCTTTTATCTCTATCGCTCTCAGCAAAAGAATTGATAGACAGACAAACATAATTGCACAGTCCTCTCTTTCTCTCTTCTCTGGAGAAATATATGTATTTATGGGAGGGGGAAAAAGTTGCCTACAACATTCATGTTCAATCTATTGAAACTGTAAGGAGTTATTTCTTTCTCTCTCCTCTCTCTCTCTCTCCGTCTCTCTCTCTTTCTTGTATTTTAATGAAAATATACAGTAATTTGTGAATGCACAGTGTTGCACATGTAAAAAGTAAATTAGTGATAATTTTAGAGATACGGCCCTAAGAAAAATCACAAATTAGTAGTGAAATTTTCCCTGTGGACATGTTTTCAAGAACGTCGTTCCGGCTTACGACGATTTTCGGGTTACGACGCGTCTTAAGAACGGAACCCCCGTCGTAACCCGGGGACCGCCTGTATATATATACCTACACACACACACACACACCACATACATATATATATATATATATATATATATATATATATATATATATATATATATATATATATATATATATATATATATATATATATATATATATATATATATATATATATATATATATATATATATATACACACACAGTAGTGCCTCAGGTTACAAGATTATTCTGTTCCGAAGCGGCCTTCGTAACCTGATTTTTTCGTATCCAGAACTACGTTTTGCATGTAAATTGCCTAATTTATTCCAAGCCCTACAAAAACACTACAGTAAATTTTATAATAAAGCTAAATTGATCAATAAACAATGAAATACAACAATTTGAACCATTCAATACCTAACCTAACCATTACTGTACCTGTAAATAAAATGTATTAGTGTACAGGGTACAAGAAATATTATGTGTACATGTGTAGCAAAATGTGGAACCTTACCTTTCGAGTGAGGCGATGTCCGAAAGTGGTGACAGAGGAGGAGGACAAACGGCAGAAAATATGAACATTTAAACTTTATACTTTAGAAATGATGCTATAAAGGAGCATTTCATGGAGCGGCACAGGTTGAGCCCAGAAATTGTGCTGTAAAAATACCTTAAAATACTTTGTTTTTTAATTAATATTTTTTATGACAGCCGTAAAACCGATTCGCCGTTAAGCAATTGTGCCGTTAACCACTGGCCGCCTGTATTTATTTTAATTTATTATGTAAATTTTTAAGTTTTAAAGCTTTTTGTACAAAATATTAGAAATTTATTATATTTATTTTTGTGCATGCATAGATACGATACAAAGGTAATTATAGCACCTACAGTTAGTGCATGTACATACTCTTACAAGATGCAATACCCATTCACAAAGTTACTGCACTTTTCAAAGATCCCTTCAGAAACTTTGTTTAATATCTGAAGTATGTACTAGTATACTACAATTAGTATAAGTTTTCATGCTTTTAAGTGTAAAATTAGTATGGAGATTTTGTGTATGCTATTTATATTTTTGAAAATATATACAAAGGCAGTATGTAATTCACAGTGCTTCTCACTATATAAGACCGCCAAGATCAATTAGTTAAACATATCAGAGACATAACAGAGTTGTCGTACTGTGAAAATTATTTTCTTAACCTCGGAGAAAAGTTTTGGTAGAATCTATATGTAATATGTTACATAATTACATACAGCACATATACAGTTAATGTACTTTCAGAAGATATGATCCCATATGCACTTTTCAAAGATGATACCTATCCAGAGTTTTACCTCATATGACCTGGAAATGATGCCGTTTGGTTGGGCTGGTTTGATAATATGAATTCGTCAACGTACTTAAATATATCAGTGACGTAACCAGGAGTTGTATTAAGTGTCGTTCTGTAAAAATTACACTTTGTTAATCTGAAAGAAAAATGCTGGTGCAATCTTTATTACTGTACAAAATACAGTAATAAATTGCACTAATATGAAACTCCAACTCGCATTGTTGAAGTCTATCTGGCGTGGGTGATGACGTAGGCTCCATAGACACGACATTGACTAGAAGGAATAGAGGGAACCAATCATAGAGCAGGACAACAGATTTTGTTGAATGCTGGGATGCTTGCTTCGTCTCGGTGTCAGTTCAACCTGCTAATATTGGTACCTATCCTGTTAACTTGTTGAAAATGTTGTGCTTTTATTACGTTTTACATGATATGCACTTTAACCATCAAAATGCCTAAACGTCAAGCACCTTCTAAGGTCTTCCTAAGAAACAGTCTTCCTAAGAAACAGAAGAAGGTGATGACAATAGAAGAAAAAGTTGAAATCTGGAGAGGCTGCTTCAAGCATAGGACGGCAGTTGGGGATGAATGAGAGCTCCGTATGTTCTATCAAGAATAAAGAGGCAGAAATTAGGAAAATGGCCTCCAAGAGCTACCTAAATAAGGCGAAACAGCATTTGACGAAGAGAGACCCAAACATAGTAAAGATGGAATGTGCCCTTGCATTACGGATAGAAGAATGCTGTAAAAAAGACATCCCCTTGCAGGGCAACTCGGTTCGGGAGAAAGTTTTGCAGCTTTATAAGAAGATTGTGAAAGAAGGCACTACAGAAGAGCCACAGCCAGGAATGTCGTTGACATCACCAGACAGTGGAAGTTTTCAGGCCACCAGGGGATGGTTTGACAAGTTTTGTAAACAGTTTAACATCAGGAGTGTGAAGCTGCATGGAGAGACTGCATCTGCTGATGTCGAAGCTGCAGAGAGGTATCCAGAGACCTTCAAAGATATCATCCAGTAGATGGGATACAGGCCAGAACAGGTCTTCAGCATGGATGAAACGAGACTTTTCTGGAAGAGAATGCCATCATGATCATACCTGATGAAGGAAGAGGCCAAACCTCCTGGATTTAAGGCCCAAAAGGACAGGGTCACACACACATTATATGTGGGAATGCTGCTAGCCACATGAACCAGGCTTGATTTATAAGTCTGCAAACCCGAGGGCCATCAAAAACAAAAATAAGAATTCCTTGCCTGTCTATTGGGTGCATAGCTCCAAGGCCTGGATAACCAAAGTGTTAACGTCTGACTGTTCCACCGATGATTCATCCCTGAAGTGAAAACCTACCTATCTGACATAGACCTTGATTTTATGGTGTTGCTAATCATGGACAATGCTGGAGGGCATCCCACAGATCTGTTTCATGATGGTACGCAGATTGAATTCCTCCCTACCAACACCACCTCCCTCATACAACCTACGGACCAAGGAGTGGTATGTGCATTCAAGGCCCTCTACACACGTAATATTCTGCAAAACCTGGTGCATTCAATGGATACGGTGGAGGACTTCACATCAAAAGAATATTGGAAGACATTTACCATTGCATCATGCCTTTCAATAACTCAGTCTGCCCTCCAAGACATAAAAAAAAGAGACACTGAATGCATGCTGGAAAAAGCTGTGGCCAGATGCAGTCCACGACTACAAGAGCTTCTCACCAGAGGAGATAATGCAGCTGTCAGCAAGGCTGTGAAATGGGCAGAAATTGGTTTGGGGTTAAGGATTTACAGATTGCACTGAAGAAGTCAACAACCTTATCGATGCCCACTCTGACAACCTGATGGATGATGACTTGCTTGAGTTGACCAAGTCAGCCAGTGAAGAGGACAAAGAATTGGCAAAAGAACAAGAGGATGACGAGGTTCTTTCAATTGATTGTCTTGGGATAATCCTTAGGACACAGTAGGAGGTGCTAGCCCATATAGAAGAGTGGGATCCACAATTTGAATGTGCTCTGAAGGTGAAAAATGCTATAGAGACACACAGAGCCCTCTACCAAACCATGAAAAAGCAGCAGCAGCAGAGCAAAGTAACTTGGTTCTTCAATCCAAAATCCAAACCTGTAGAAACCCTGGCAGAAGACATCCTCTATCGAAAGAGGAGGACTCTGAGGAGCTGTAACTTTTTTTTTTTTTTGTTTGTTTGTTTACTGTACAGTCCAGTACATTTTTAATGTGCATAAAGTATGTACGTACGTTTCTCTCTCTCTCTCTCTCTCTCTCTCTCTCTCTCTCTCTCTCTCCTCTCTCTCTCTCATAGTTAACCCTCACACTAGTACATGGTTTTAAATTGATTGAATTTTACCTTCACCCTCTACAAACATTATGTAGTATGTACATACATGTTTTCTTTATTTTATTGAATTGTGCACTACCTTCATTATGACTGACTTACGAAGTTTACCTATACTCTGTTTTTTTTCATCTGTCCATCCACCTGTGGTGTTTGCGCATGGTAACACTGCATCCCGGGCTTTAAGTAATATCCTATTTCGAATATTAACGGTGTAATTCGCATACAGTAAATTATTAAAACACTTTTCAGTTACAAATGTACACCCAGATATCCTTTTATTTACCTAAAACTTAGACAAAGCGTAACTATTTAAAGCCCGGGACGCAGTGTTACCATGCGTGACCACCACAGGGGGATGCGTACCAGACCCCCCCGCGAATAGTTAGAATCCGCGAATGTTTGGAACCCCTATAAAACCGCTAAAAACAGCCTATTTTGTTAGTTAAAACTTAAGAAAAATCACTAAAAATTTTCATACTTGGTTTTTTTAATAGTTTTATCACAAAAAGTGCATTTTATGATGAAATTGATAACAAACACCAGGAATTTGTGGATATTTCTCATAGAAAAATACCACGAATGCGCAAATTTTCCGCAAATAATGCAGGGAAAGGTTCCCGAGAGAAATCCGCGAATGTGTGAGTCCGCGAATCCGGAGAACGCGAATACGGGGGGTCCACTGTATAGTGACGCAAAGGAAACCGTCTTTTATTCTGAGGGAAAAAGAAAATGGCATCCCATTAATTAAGGGTAACGTTAGTATAGGTATAAAAATGGATACATACGTATGTAGTAGTTACTGTAACTATTTTTACGCCAACCAGATTTTTCTTAAAATTTTAAGGGTAATTTATCAAACTTGAATTTTAAATCAAATTACAGTAATTTTAATTTATTTTGAAAGTTAGCTTAATACTTAGGAAGCATGATTAGGGTCATATTAGTTTTCAGACTCTAGAAGGAAGCATTTACATATTAACATTTTTAGAGACTGTGCCAAACTTCCGCAAAACTTCCCCTTGTGTAAGTTTTGATTATTGCTATATAGTATTGTAAAAATATATCAATCCTATTCTGCTTAACGTCATTTGTAACATATACAGGCAGTCCCCGGGTTACGATGGGGGTTCCATTCTTGAGACGCGTCGTAAGCCGAAAATCGTCGTAAGCCGGAACGACGCTTGGAAATATGTCTTAAACTAATAAAAAGTTATAAAAACCTTACTTGTAATCCTTTGGTTACACTACATGTTGTTTCCTGTAGTTTTATGTACAACCTGGAGTTATTTTCATAAAAGAATGCTGGTTCTTGAAGGTAAAAACTATTGTAATCCTCTGGTGACACTACATTCTTGAAGTTTTATGTACAACCTGGAGTGATTTTGCCAAATCTTGAGGGCTTCAAGAACAGCTGATTACTATTTACGTATCATATAGACCAATTAAAGTAAACATATCTTTAAATAGGCTTATATATGAGTATCAACAAAACATTTCCTGCCATGAGTCAGAGGCCGTTTAATGAAACGAACACTTCTCTGTCCTATCTGTTCAGAAAATAAACGTTACGTCAATCCCAAGACCATTGTTGCCAAGGCGTCTCTCTCTCTCTCTCTCTCTCTCTCTCTCTCTCTCTCTCTCTCTCTCTCTCTCTCTCTCTCTCTCTCTCTCTCTCTCTCTCTCTCTGATCAAATTACAATGGAACCTTGACATACGATTGCCCTAATATACGAATGTTTTGAGATACAACAGAAAATTTGCGAAAATATAAGCCTTGATACACAACAAAATATTTAAGATACGATTTTGCGATGAGTGTTAGTTGTATAGGCGACCGATAAATGGCGTTCAGTCTGTTTGTTTGTTGGTGCTGTATGTTAACACGTCGTTGTTTAGTTCGTTGTATTTGTGCTTTTTTTTCGTGTTATTTTGTCTATTTTATTATTAATCATGGGTCTCAAAGCTAAAGACAAAGCAGGTGATAAGAAAAAACCCAAGAAAATTATTTTGATGGAAGCAAAACATGAAAGTATAGCAAAGCATGAACGTGGCGTTCGTATCGTCGATTTGGCAAACGAGTATGGTCGAAATCCTTCTACAATATCCACGATCATCAAGCAGAAGGAAGCTATAAAAACCTTCCAAAGGCATCACCATTATTTCTAAACTACGAACTGATTAAAAAAAAGAAATAAAAATTAGTTTACCAATGTTATTTCATTTGTGTTTATTACGTAGTTATTAGTGCACATACGTAAATAAAAAGAGAACAAATCGTTCCCTGCCACCCTTCCCTACCTCCTCCCCCTGCTGGCCTCACGTCATCTTTCGTTGTGGTAAGTAAAATTCCTTTCTTTTTTTTAATTGATTTTATTAACATTTATTATCATTTATCACATTGCTATGTTATTTTATCATTGTGCGTTATTACTCGTTTATTTGTGTATAAATTGTGTATATTATATGTAATTTAGCTGTGTTTAGGTGTGGTTTCATAGCGCTAGAATGGATTAATACATATTACATTATTTTTAATGGAAAAGAAATGCTTTGAGATACAACTGTTTTGATATACGACGATGGTAACGGAACAAATTAAATTCGTATGTCAAGGTTCCAGTTACTGGATAATGTCTCTCTTTGGATACTTCAATTTTGCTAAATCTTGAGGGCTACAAGAACAGTTGAGTACTATTCACGTATCATATAGACTAATTAAAGTAAACGTATCTTTAAATAGGCTTATATTATTAGTATCAACTAAACATTTACTGGCATGAGTCAGAGGCCGTTTAATGAAACGAACACTTCTCTGTCCTTCACTCGGAGCGTCGGAAGATGCCTCTCTCTCTCTCTCTCTCTCTCTCTCTCTCTCTCTCTCTCTCTCTCTCTCTCTCTCTCTCTCTCTCTCTCTCTCTCTCTCTCTCTCTCTGATCAAATTACTGGATAATGTCTCTCTTTGGATACTTGGAATTTGCGTTGTAATCTAACCAGAAACTTCGTTTTGTTATTATTACTGGAAATAAGCAATGATTTTTTCATTATTTGCGCTTTTGGACTGATATATGTAAACTTTGCGCACCGCAAGCTAGTATGTATTCATTCGCTCGGAAACTAGTTCCGCATATGAAGCGTCACTAAAAAACATAGAAAAATATGAAATAAAAAGTGTCGAAAATCATCATAACCTCAAAATTTTTGTTGTAATCTAACCAGAAACTTATTTTTATTAATATACTCTGCTAAACTATAAAGGATTTTTATCATAGTATGCGTTTTTTAAAAGCGTCGTTAACTCGGAGCGTCGGAAGCGTCAGTGTCGTAACCTCGGAACAAGCGTCGTAACCCAGGATGGATTTTTCCATTGAATATTTAAGAAAAAGCGTCGTAACGTCGTAAGCCGGAACCGTCGTAACCCGGGGACCGCCTGTATACGGTAATTTTTTACTATCGTACGATGGTTGAAATGCAAGCAAACTGCTGTTGTAATAGGATTCGGTTGTTCATAGCAAATTAGCTGTTTCTGGCTGTATGCATTTACGCAACAAGTAATATGTATTCCTTTTTCAATATACGATTTCTTCAGTAGAAGAGTCATAATTAACATTTAAAAGATTGAGTAACATTAAAAAATAATTTTTAAAGCATTCGGTGCTTCCATTGAACCATTTCTGGGGATGATTGTGTGTTCGGGGCTTGAAACACGGTTTGCAAACCGGAAAAAAGTTTTTGAACATCTGGCTCGTAACCCAATTTGTTCATGAACAGGACTGTTCGTGAGCTGAGGAAGAGAGAGGGGATAGTGTGCCTATTTCAGTGATTAAAGAAATATTTGCTAAGTGGAGTGATGTCAAAAATTTTGTTGAAACATACCATCCTCGCAAAGACGTTGCAATCCATGTCTCTAACATGTTTAATGACAACGCTTTGTATCATTTTAGGCAGATATTGAAGAGATATCAGAAACAAATGTCTCAGGACAGTTTTGTTGTGCAACTGGGGTCCAGTGACACTCAAGCTGGTACTAGTGCCAGTAAAAAATAAAGTGAGGAAATAACCTCAGACAGTGCCACTAAAAAATGTTGAGTAGTAACCCCAGATAGGTTCTTGATACCTGAAGTCCTTCTGGAGGGGATTCCTCTTCCAAACAATAACCTCTCCTCCTTCTCCCCAGCTCTGTCTTCTATACACTAACAAGGTAAGAGTGATATTAACCCTTAAACGCCGAAGCGGTAAAAAAAAATGTCTCCCGTGTGTTTCAGAGTGAGCGCGGAAGCAGAAAAAATATTTTTTTCAAAAAATCACAGCGTGCTTAGTTTTCAAGATTAAGAGTTCATTTTTGGCTCCTTTTTTTGTCATTGCCTGAAGTTTAGTATGCAACCATCAGAAATGAAAAAAATTATCATTATCATATATAAATAATGCGATATATGATAGCGCAAAAATGAAATTTCATATATAATTGTATTCAAATCGCGCTGTGCGCAAAACGGTTAAAGGTAACAAGTTACTTTTTTTCGTTGTAATGTACACTAAATTGCGATCATATTGGTATATAACACATTGTAAAACAATAAAAGCAACACAGAGAAAATATTATCACAAAATAATGCATGAATTCGTAACGCGCGGACATAAATATTTTTTTCAAAAATTTACCATAAATCTAAATATTGTCCTAGAGACTTCCAATTTATTTCAAAATGAAGACAAATGATTGAATATTACTATACTGTAAGAATATTAGCTTACAACTGCAGTTTTCGACCATATCTGACGAGTTAAATTTGACCGAATGTCAAATTTTTTGTATATATATTTTTTTATATGTAATTATTTCGGAAATAAGAAAAGCTACAACCTTCAAATATTTTAGTTTTATTCTACATGAAATTGTGCACATTTTCATATATAAAACTCTATGAAATGCCTAATATGAAACGGAGCTAATATTCCGAGAATGGGATGTACACATTTTGGAGATTTGTGGCGGAGAATCCGCGCGCGGAGGGAAGGAAAGTTTTTTTTTTTTTAAATTCACCATAAATCTAAATATTGTGCTAGAGACTTCGAATTTGTTTCAAGATGAAGATAAATGACTGAATATTACTAGACTGTAAGAGTTTTAGCTTACAATTGCGTTTTTTGACCATTTCGGTAGAGTTAAAGTTGACCAAACGTGGTTTTTTCTATTTATCGTGATTTATATGCAAATATGTCAAAAATGAGAAGAGCTACAACCTTCAATTATTTTTTGTTGTATTCTACATAAAATTGCGCACATTTTCATATATAAAACTTTATGTAACGGCAAGTTTAAAATGGTGCAAACATTACCACAATCGCATGTATGATTTTTTTGGGAGAGTTACTGCGCGGACGTAAAGAAAACGTTATTTTTTTCATAAATTCACCATAAATCGAAATATTGTGCTGGAGACTTCCAATTTGTTGCAAAATGAAGGTAAATACTTGAATATTACTAGAATATAAGCGTTTTAGCTTACAGTTGCGTTTTTCGATCATTTCGGTAGAGTCAAAGTTGACCGAAGGTTGAAAATTTGTCACATCATTTTTTATATGAAAATATTTCAAAATTGATAAAAGCTACAACCATGGGTTGTTTTTTATTTGTATTGTGCATGAAATTGCGCACATTTTCATATATAAAACTTTATGTAACGGCTAATTTAAAATGGTGCAAACATTACCACAATCGCATGTATGATATTTTTCGGAAGAGTTACTGCGCGGACGTAAGGAAAAAGTTTTTTCATAAATTCACCATAAATCGAAGTATTGTGCAGAGACTTCTAATTAGTTGCAAAATTAAGGTAAATGATTGAATATTACTAAAATATAAGAGTTTTAGCTTACAATTGCGTTTTTTGACCATCTTGGTAGAGTCAAAGTTGACCGAAGGTTGAAATTTAGGCACTTATCGTTATTTATATGAAAATATCTCAAAACTGATAAAAGCTACAATCATGAGTATTTTTTTATTGTATTCTACATAAAAATGCGCACATTTTCATATATAATACTCCCTGTAACGGCTAATTTAAAATGGTACAAAAATTATGTCAAAGTGACGAAATAATTTCCGAGATGTGTCACAGATACATTTTAGTGCGGCAAGAAAGAAATTCGCGCTTGCGCGCCTGCGTAACGATTGTAAACAAAACAACACCTTGATCTGTGAACTCCCAGCATCCCAAGGCGCGTGATTCAAGAGTTTTCGGCTGGTAGGCCTAAAAGTATTTTTCTGCGAATTTTTAAAAAAACTTTTGTATGTCGACGTAAAATACGTCCAGTCGGCACCCGAGAGACAAAAAATGTCGACGTAAAATACGTCCAGTCGGCAGTAAAGGGTTAAATGTTCATTATTCATTTCATTATTCTTGTAGATTTATTTCTCATTGGTTTCTGTATGTGAAAATGTGTTTATTCCTCCCTGTAAAATGCATTTTTTGTTAATAGTTTTGGTGGTCTGTAACACATTAATAGTACTATATTTACATTATAGGCAGTCCCTGGCTAACGATGGGTTCGGCTTACGATGTTCCGAGGTTATGACACTTTTCAATTATATTCATCAGAAATTATTTCCAGGTTTATGATGCTTACAGCGTGATCTGACGGAAGAAATATGACTCCAAAAATGCAAAATAATCAATATTTGAAGTTTATGAAAAATACAATAAAAATGCACTTTACATAGTTTTGTACATGAACTTTCCTGTCAGATATATACTTAGCTTACGTCTCTGACGTCACGACAGAATTCAAAACTCGCGGCACACGCGACAGGTAGGTCAGGTGATCTACCTTACCCGCCGCTGGGTGGCGGTTGTATGAACCAATCTCCCTTTCCAGTCAGATTTTCTCTGTCGCCGGTTTCGACTACACCTGTGGTCGTTACCTCCTGATAGTTTAATTCGTTTCTCGTTGCCTTGGATATCTTTGGACTGACTTTCGGTGAAGTACCTGATCTTGTTGGCTTGGCATATGCGCTTGTGGATTGTTTTTGGATATTGGTTTGGATTTTTCTTTGATTTCAAGATGTCTGATGTAGAGGTTAAGAAATCTTCTATGTTTAGGGTGTGTTCTATGGATGAATGCAAGGTGAGGCTACCGAAAGCAGCGGTAGATCCTCACACAGTATGCTTGAAGTGTAGGGGTAATGAATGTTCTTTTATTAACCCTTGTAATGAATGTGAGAAGTTGGATGAGGGTGAATGGAAGTCTCTGTCTTCCTACTTAAGGAAGTTGGAGAAAGACAGGGTGAGAAAAGCTTCGTCTAGAAGTTCTAGTAAGTCTCGTGTTAGCGAGTTAGAAGTAGATAATCCTGTCGTAGCACTAGATCCTTCTCCCGTTTCAGCTCCTGCTCCCTGCATCTAACCCAAAGATATGCCTTCGGAAGTGGCAACCATGAGAGCCACGATCCTTAGCATGGAGAAGAAAATTCGTTCGTTGCAAGGTAAGAGTGATACTGCAAGTGATTTGTGCAGTGCCCCCAGGCTCCTTAATGCTTCCAGGCCTAGACCTCTTCCAGACTCCCAGTCCCAGTGGAGGAGGAAAGTCAACAGCCGCAGGAAGGTTAGGGAGAACCCCCACCGGTCAGGCGTCCCCTCGGTAGATCCTGATGCTCGTTCCCAGGCTGCCTTAATTCGCGCCAAGAAGGAGGTTTTGCGACAATGCTTCTCTTCTTCTTCATCGCCTTCTCCTAGAAGAGGATGGAGCGCCTCGGATACCTCTCGACCGTTGAAGAGAGCCTGGAAGGCTCCTTGCGCCCTTCCTTCCAGCCCGGAGTGTTTTCCGGAGGAGCCTGAGGTGGACATCAAGAAACCCAGGAGGGATCAGGAGTACTCGCCTCAGAGTAGGCTTCGAACCTCGTCCCTTGTGGAGGAGTTTGCAAATTCCCCGGCTCGGATTCTTGCGGGGCTGCAAGCTCAGATTTCGGCTCTTGCGGGCTCCTTGGCGGGAGGCTCTCGTCGTAAGAAGGACGTCTCTCTTCCCATCAAGAAGTGTAGGCTACCTTCTCCTGGGTTACCTTCTCAGTCGGAGTCTGCTCTCTCTCCTGTACCAGCGGATAGAGTGAGGCGCTCTTCCCTTGGCAGACTCCAGTCGTCTTCCAGGCGCCAATTGCCCAGGAAGCTCTCTCCTGGCGACATCTTTTCTCCCGTGGAACGGGATCAAGCTCATAGTAGGCGCTCTTCTAAGGATAAGCGCACGGCTTCTACTTCTCGCTCCTTTCCGAAGAACCTCCAATCTCCGGATAAGAGAGCCTCCCCCTGCATGTACACTTCTAGAGACAGGCTCTCTCCTTTTGTCAGACGCCTAGAGCCTGGTAGGCGCTACTCCCCAGGTAGCTGCTCTCCTGCTGACAAGCTCTGTGTTGAAGATAGGTGCTACTCTCCTGATAGGCGCTATTCGCCTGTTAGCCGCTCTGTTCATGTCAGGCGTAAAGAACCCGAAAGAAGCTTCTCTTCTGGTAGACAAGCTTTTACAGAGACCCACGCTTCTCGATCTAGGTATTTGGATCCTGGTAGACGCCTGTCACCTAGTAGGCGCTCTTCTCCAGGGATTCGCTCTCCTGTTGGTAGGCGCCAAGAGCCTAGCAGGCGCTCCTCTCAGTTTAGGCGCAGTTCGCCAGGCAGCCACTCTTCTCTTGACAGGCGCATAGAGTCTGGTAGGCGCCTTGAGCATAGTAGGCTCTCCTCTCCTAGCAGGCGCTCCCCTTTGGACTCCCGTGTTTCTCGGGACAGACGACAAGAACACAGAGGACTCCCTCATCGGAGTAGGAAGGACGCCTTCGATAGGAGCTCTCCCAAAGCTTTGGCTTCTCCTGATAGGCGCCAGACGGCTGCCAGACACTCCTCACAGGATAGGCGCACTTCTTTAGAGAAGTCCGCCTGCTCTCGTAAAGAAGCCGAAGGTTCTTCGGTAGATGAGAAGGAACATTCAGACGAGGACGTAGTAAAGGATTCTTCGGTCTCGTCTTACAAGATCCTGACAGACCTCCTTCTTCAGGAGTTTGGAGATGCGCTTACTCCGGTCGCTCCTCCTTCTCCTCTCTCCTTATTCTCGACATCAAAGAAGGCGAAGGTTTCCTCCTGTGTGAGAATGAAACCAACCATCTCAATGAAAAAGGCTTTGAGAGGTTTTGGTGATTGGCTTCTTTCTAAGGAGGAGAAAGGGAAGACTGTTTTTTCTTTCCCTCCTTCCAAGCTTACGGGAAAACTTGGTTTCTGGTATGAGTCTGGAGAACCCCTAGGCCTGGGTCTTCCCTCATCTGCAGACACAGACTTCTCTTCACTGGTGGATTCCTCCCGGCGCTCGGCCCTCTTGTCTGCTAAGACTACCTGGGCGATGAACGAGCTCAACCACCTGTTGAAGGGAATGTTCAGAGTCTTGGAAGTCTTCAACTTCCTTGACTGGTCGTTAGGGGTTTTAGCTAAAAGTACTCAGAACCCGGATTCCCTTTCGCCCGAGGATCTCAACAGTGTCCTTACTTGCTTGGACAAGGCAGTGAGAGATGGATTTAGCGAAGTAGCCTCCCTGTTTGGAGCAGGGGTTATTAAGAAAAGATCGGTCTTCTGCTCTTTTCTGACCAAGTCAGTCTCTCATGCTCAGAGAGCCTCGCTTCTGTATTCGCAGCTTTCGCCTCTTCTCTTTCCAAAGAAGATAATTCAGGACATCTCTGGAGCTATCTCTGCGAAGGCTACACAAGATATGCTCGCTCAGTTTGCCCGGAAACCTAGAACGACCTTCCAGACTAAGACTAGGAAGGAGACTCCAGCTAGACAGGAGCCCTTTCGAGGGGGCCCTCCTTCTAGAGCCTCTACCTCAAGAGGTAATAGATCTTTCAAGAGAGGAAGATCCTTCTCTCGCTCTACCAGAGCGAAAAAGTAGGAAAGAAGTCCTCCAGACATCAGTAGGTGCCAGGCTACTAAGATTCGCAGAAGTCTGGGCACAGAGAGGAGCGGACAACTGGTCCCTCTCGATTATCCGAAAAGGATATCTGATTCCCTTCTCAGCAAGACCACCTTTGACGACGACTCCGAGGGAGTTGGTGGCCAAGTACAGGGATCCCATCATGAACCAAGCTCTTACTCTGGCAGTAGAACAAATGCTAGAGAAAGAGGCGATAGAGCTAGTGAGCGACCCATGCTCAGCGGGCTTTTACAACCGCCTTTTCCTAGTTCCAAAAGCCTCAGGAGGATGGAGACCGGTTCTGGATGTAAGCACCCTGAATTTCTTTGTAGAAAAGAGGAAGTTCGCCATGGAAACGACATCCTCAGTGTTGGCGGCTCTTCGTCCAGGGGATTGGATGGTGTCCCTAGATCTTCAGGACGCTTACTTCCATGTGCCGATCCATCCTTCTTCAAGGAAATACCTCAGGTTCATGATGGGAGGAAGGATATTCCAATTCAGGGCCTTGTGCTTCGGCCTATCAACAGCCCCTCAGGTTTTCACAGGAATAATGAAAAATGTAGCAAGATGGCTACATTTGGAGGGAGTGAGGGTGTCCCTTTACTTGGACGACTGGCTTATCAGAGCCAAGTCACAGAAAAGATGTTTGGAGGACCTACAAAAGACCCTTTTCATGGCGAGTTCTCTGGGACTTTTGGTGAACTTCCAAAAGTCTCAGTTAATCCCCAGTCAAGATCGTATCTATCTGGGGATTCGGATGGTTTCTCTGGATTTTCGGGCTTTTCCATCACCAGAAAGGATAGCCCGATGTTCAGAGAAAGTCACAGCCTTTTTAGAGAAAGACGTATGCACAGCGAGGGAGTGGATGAGTTTGCTGGGGACACTCTCCTCGTTGGAGCAATTCCTTTCTCTAGGAAGGTTGCACCTCAGACCTCTCCAGTTCTTTCTACATCAGAACTGGTGTTGTCTTTCTCAAAACCTAAAGTTCTCCTTCAAGATTTCAAGAGAAATCAAGAAAGACCTCTCTTGGTGGGCGAACCCTCTCAGGTTTGCAGAAGGGATGTCCCGTCACATACCGAACCCCAACCGAGTAAACAGGTTGGGGAGCGACGCTCGGCTCAAGAGAAGTGTCAGGCACCTGGAAGGAGGAACAGGTGACCTGGCACATCAACAAGAAAGAGCTGATGGCTGTCTGGCTAGCTTTGAAAGCATTCGAGCCCTATGTCCTAGCTTCGACAGTTCAGATAAACTCGGACAACACCACGGCCCTGGCATACATCAGGAAGCCGGGGGGAACTCACTCCTTCTCCCTGTACGAGACAGCAAAAGACCTTCTGCTGTGGGCAGAGGAAAGGAAGATATGTCTCCTTACCAGGTTCGTACAGGGAGAAAAGAACGTCAGAGCAGACCTCCTGAGCAGGAAAGATCAAGTCCTGCCGGCGGAGTGGACTCTTCACGAGGATGTTTGCCAGGACCTGTGGAGACTATGGGGCAGGCCTCACATAGACCTCTTCGCCACAGCCAAGAATGCGAGGATAGAAAACTACTGCTCTCCTATATCAGACCCGAGGGCAGTGTCAATAGATGCCTTTCTCCTAGATTGGAAGGGCCTAGACACATATGCTTTTCCTCCCTTCAAGATACTGGGAGAAACTCTCAAGAAGTTTGCAGAATCGGAGGCAGCAAGGATGACGTTGATAGCTCCTTTCTGGCCCGCACAAGTCTGGTTCACAGAGGTACTGGAATGGTTAGTAGACATTCCGAGATCCCTGCCACAGAGGATCGATCTGCTCAGACAACCCCACTTCGACAGGTATCACAGAAACCTCCCCGCTCTCAGTCTGACTGGCTTCAGACTGTCAAAAGTTTGGTCAGAGCGAGAGGGTTTTCTGCAAGAGCTGCAACGGCTATCGCAGCAGCAAGAAGGCCCTCTACCCTTAGAGTCTACCAATCAAAGTGGGACGTCTTTCGGCGGTGGTGTAGTAACCATCACCTATCCTCTTCCAGTACCTCTGTAACCCAAATAGCAGACTTCTTACTTTTCCTTAGGGAAAAAGGTGGACTGGCGGTATCAACCATTAAAGGATATCGTAGCATGCTGGCTGCAGTGTTTAGGCACAGAGACCTAAACATTTCAGAAAACAAAGACCTTCATGATCTAATAAGATCCTTTGAAACATCCAAGAAGGTTTCGTCAGAGATTCCGAGTTGGAATCTGGATGTAGTGCTGTGTTTCCTTAGGTCCCCTAAGTTCGAACCGCCTCAGTCTGCCTCTTTTAGAGACCTCACAAGAAAGACACTTTTTCTCATGGCATTGGCTTCCGCCAAAAGGATTAGTGAGCTCCATGCCCTAGAAGGGAGAGTGGGGTTCAAAGGAGATGCAGCGATCTGTGCCTCCCTGCCTTCGTTCTTGGCCAAGAATGAGAACCCCTCAAATCCTTGGCCTAGGAGTTTTGAAATCCAAGGTTTATCTGCCTTAGTAGGGGAGGAAGCAGAGAGGTCGCTTTGCCCAGTACGAAGTCTAAAGTTTTATCTTCAGAGGAAGAAGAATCTTAAGGGCAATGATGTTAGCCTGTGGTGCTCTGTAAGAGATCCAAGGAGGGCTTTATCTAAGAATGCGCTTTCTTTCTTCATCAGAAGCCTGGTGAAAGAAGCACATGTGACATGTGATGAAAGTCAATTCAAGCTCCTGAAGGTCAAAGCTCATGAGGTAAGAGCTATTGCCACTTCATTAACTTTCAATAAAAACATGTCTTTGAGTAATATTATGAAAGCAACATTCTGGCGTTGCAACTCAGTCTTCGCGAACCACTATCTGAGAGACGTCAAAATCACGTATGAAAAGTGCTTTGCGTTTGTCCCATACGTATCGGCGGATTCGGTGCTGGGGCAGGGAGCTGAGACATATCCTTTGTAGTGTATTTTTTCCCCCTTGTTTAGTTTTGTAAGTTTTTTGGTTGTTTGAAAGAGCATGCGGGTAGGCATCTCTTTCATGTCGTATATCTAACAAAGATTAGATTGGTTAGGTGATCAGTTTATGTTTGAGCTCCTTGCAATGATAGTGGTTAGGTTCTGTCATATAAGAGGGCAAATCCCCTTTGACAAGATCCTGCTTGGATTCTGTCAAGTAAGCGGATACCAAAATCCCTTTGATAGACCCAAAGAGTCTATCAGCTGTAGGTCACGCCCTCGCTGAAGCTCTTCAGGCAACGCAGACTAATAGACAGTAACTGTGAAGTCTTCTGCCTAAACAGGTGAGAACCAAGGTTGTATTTTACATCCTACAACAGGTGTTGTTCCCCCCTTTTTTCCATGTTAATATTGCTGTCTCTTTCCCTCCACCAAGGGTGTCAATCAGCTAAGTATATATCTGACAGGAAAGTTCATGTACAAAAATGTTATTGTTAGTATACAATAAGGTTTTGTACATACTTACCTGGCAGATATATACGATTGATGGCCCGCCCAGCCTCCCCTCAGGAGACAGGTGGAAGAGAAAATCTGGCTGGAAAAGGAGATTGGTTCATACAACCGCCACCCAGCGGCGGGTAAGGTAGATCACCTGACCTACCTGTCGCGTGTGCCGCGAATTTTGAATTCTGTCGTGACGTCAGAGACGTAAGCTAAGTATATATCTGCCAGGTAAGTATGTACAAAACCTTATTGTATACTAACAATAACATTTTTTAATAAACCCAAAGCATTAACAGTAAGGTTTTCGAAGGATTTTTGATGATTTTCTGGCTTATGACAATTTCCCGGCTGACGACATGTCTCATGAACAGAACCCCTGTTGTAAGGCGGGGACGATGCGTCTCGAGAACGGAACTCCCGTTGTAAGCCGGGGACTGCCTGTATTCCTTATGGGAATTATTGTTTTAGTTTTCATACAACGTTTTGGATATTGTTGGAGGTTCTGGAATGGATTATGTACGAAAACCAAGGTACCGCTGTACTATATATATTCTGTGTTTGCTTTTTTTTTTTTTTGCAGTCTGTTGAACTCCCACTGGTAAAGTAAAATTTTTTTAATAGAGAGGCAAGTATTTGAACAAAATAAATACTACTAAATTGAATATGTATACAGGTAATCCCCGGTTATCGGTAGGGTTTTTTATTCTGATGGCTTGATGATAAATGAAAATTGTCAATAACCAAAAATGGATGATTTTTGGCACTTATCGGCGCCAATAACTGGATTTTGGTGCCAGTAACCGGTTAACGATGCCTCTGTTAAGTATATATTAGCACCAGTACTCTATTATTGGTGCCAAGAAACTGGAAATGGGCGCATTTCGTTGGATGTTTTTCGTTGCTAGATGAGCCCCATAAAACCTGATTGCCAATAGCCGAGGACGCCGATAACTAGGGACTGCCTGTCCTTTTATACAAAGTAATGTGATCATTACATGGGAAATGACATTTTATATTTGAAACCCCTACATTTACTACTTGATGGCCTTTTAGTGTGGTATTAATACTTGATGACAGCCATTGAAACTTAGTACTGTATGTAAAATGTTCAGTTAGAATTGTACTGCATACAAAAGGTATAGGAAGTAACCTGTACATATACTATAAGTATATATGTTAATTCTATTCTTTCTGGATGAACTGTAAATATTTAAAAAATGCTCGTTTTTTACAGGTCATTGGGATCCTGAGATCACTGCAAATCAAGAGAAGAGGGACCCAGGATATTTAGCATCAGATTTACTTAAGATGCCGGAAGCTGCTGAGATTATGCAAAATACAGGTTTGGGCATTTTAGGTCCAGTGCCAGAACACTACTATCCCCAGTATGTATCCGGGATTGGTGGAGATTACTCAGGGATTGGTGGAGATTACTCAGGGATTGGTGGAGATTACTCAGGAATGGCTTTTCCTCACAATTATCTTATGACTTCTAATGTTGCTGCTTGTGGGATGACTCCGAACGAAACTTTCATGATGCCAAATATTACTCAGACATTACCAGCACAGGATAAAACACTGTATAAAAGTGTTGTCTATGGTTTTTCTACCCAGTCTTTACCACTGAACCCTCAACCTTCTGTAGGAAGGTCTAGCAAGAAGTCAGGTAGTAAAAATTCCAGATCAGGTGCTGGTCCTGCCAATAAAGTAAGTTCTGACAACAGTACCAAAGGTCTTGTGATTCATCCCAAAAAGGGTAAAGTGGAACAGGTGGAAATGTGTAAAATACTAGTTAAGAATATGAAAACAAATTTAAAAGAAAACCATATGAAACAAATATTAGATGCCTGTGGAACTGTTGTGAGTTTTGAATACCCAGAAAACAAAGCAAAGGGACGTTCAAAATCAGGTGGGTAATGAGTTTAGATTGTGAATATTTTGTTAAACAAAAACTCTGTAAAAGGCATAATTGATCATTAAAATTATTTCTGCACCATAATGAAATCTGTCAATTGTTTTTAACGAAATAAAATCATTGGTTCACAAAAGCTGCTCTGATTTTGACTGATAAGGGAATCAGAGGCAAAATTTATGTATCATTTTGTTGTTTATATTCACTTCTGTATGTAGGTGGCATGCATGGATGATATATAGGTATTTGATAGTTTCCTTACTTATCTGAAGCATTCTAAAGAGATCCAGGTTAATTTCAATGTATTCCATAATAATTTCCTATTGAAAGTAATATATTGACTGTTGCACTCATTGTCAAACATTAGATCTTTCTTTTCTTTCATTGCATGTAAAAAATGGTTAAATATATATTTGTTTTAATAAAAACCATAAATTATTTAGTGTTAATCATATTGTGTATTGCAGTTAATCTTCATGTACAGTATAACAATGCCAAGGCTGCCAAAAGAGCTGTTCGCATCCTCAATTTTCTGAAGGTTTTTGGAGCAAATTCATCTGCACTGGTGGTTGGCACAAAGGGAGAAACAGGTAAGTAGAATTGTGATGAAAGTCAGTGTCATTGTTCAAGGCACGATAGTATCAGTACATTTCAAAAGTTTTCATGGTACTGGTCGTAGATGTTATAAAGTAAATTATTCATATATATTTTATATTTCTGGGCTCAGCTCGTGTCGGCCTATGAAAGGATCCTTAATATCATACTTTCTAGGTAAAATTAATCTAAAATTACCAGAGAAAAAACAAAATTAAGAAAATGTCAGTAAAACTGACTCGCTCACTCTTAAAAAGAAGTGTCGGTATGATGATAGGGGCGAGTGGGAACACTACCACGAGACATTCACCAATTAGAACTTCCAATCAGAATCCCCACAAGAGAGAGCTGATACCAACGGGCGATGCAGCCGCTACTACTACTACTAGAGGACGCCACGGACAGCAGCGCCCCTAGCGGACATCCTTAATTATTAGCGCTAGCGTCCAGACGCATTTTTCTCTGTGCTGTGCCTTTTACGGGATTTATTATCTTCTTCGATATGGAACGTTCTGCAATCGCAACGGCTAAGTTAAGTGCCTCATAAGTAATGTTTTACTATATTTTTGTCTTCCGGGAACCAGTATTTTCCTTCTAATAGGTCATATACGGTTTCCCGGTTGTCTCGTGGCGGCGCCATGCTGCCTCGTTAAGAATTCCCGGTCCTCCATACTGGGACTTCTTATACTTATGGGCTTACTTATTACGTTCATCGTGTTTACATCGAGTTTTAGCTAGATTAGCCCCCTTACCATTTCTCTTAGTTTGGTATTTAGGGCTATTATTATTGTTCCAGCCCAGCATCCCGGCTCTTGCTCTTCATCGGCTTTCGCTGGCTCCGAGTAGGCTTCTGTTCCTCGGAACAGTTTGCCTCCTCCTGGGCTTCTTTTTCTTCTACTAAAAGTGTCTTTTCCATCTTTACGATGTAATTTTATTCTATTTAGGGTGTTAGGCTAGCCTAGGTGCATGTTCCATGGTTTGGTACAGCCTGGTTCACGTGGCCCTCCCACGGTTGTGTTGCTCGCGGCTTAGGCCACTTGCGGTCACGTGTTCCATCGCACCTTACCCTTCCCCTTCCCTCCCTACCAGGTATAGGGAGGCGCTGGGGGACCCCTTGGTTGTCATGACAACTCAGTTGCCTCCCTCCCTCCCTCTCTGAGGTGGCCAGGGGTTCCTCCCAGCGGGGGGTATAGGGCGACCACTCATAGGGTACCGGGTCTCCGAGCGGGTAGTTGTTGAGACGGGGAGGAGTAGGCCAACCCCCCCCTCTCTCTCTCCCGCCGTTACGCGTGACCCTCCCCCCCCTTCCCCAGTTGCTCAGCCACCTTCCCTTTCTATAACGAACGGAGCCTTCCGTCGCAGCCGGGGCACCTTTGGTTATAGATTACTGGCTCCGCCAGCGGGCGGGGTGGTCACTACTAGTGGTTGGTTGCTTGCCTACTATATCCTTACATCTCTCCCCCGCTACCGGAAGGGAGCTTGCTTCTTACCCGGGCACTCTTCTAGTAGACGGGTGGAGAAAGGTTTGATATTATTGTTATTTTAAGAATATGCCCTAATTTTACGATGATTTGTTTAATTTTATTATTCATATGCTTACCATCCCCGTCTTTTTTCGTCGTGGTTTCCTTTTACCACCACTCCTGGTTGGATTCTATCTCTTGTCCCCGCCGTCAGCGGAGCATAGCCTAGGACAACCAACCAACCTTGTTACCACACGTATTATGGCGGGGCTCTGGTTTAATCTAACTTTCTCGCTCCGGCTCCAGCGGAGCAACTGTTAGACTGTAAGTGTTCTCCTGATACTCATGTATTTTTCCACTTACAGGCTACCAACTGTCAGGTCCCGGCGTGCAACGCGACGTTGTACGACCCCTGCGGCCACGATGAGTGCAGGTCTCACGCTCCTTGTGCCACGTCATTCAACGATATGATCGTCTGGCACCCGGAAGCCTGCGCCATCTGCTACGACCTAGTCAGTCAGCTGGTGGAGGGGTAAGTCGATTATAGGCTTCTTTATCATTTACTAACAACTCTTAGACATAAGTTTGTTAACCCCGTTCCGCCATTAGAAGCTCATCTCGCCCTTTCTTCCAGGCTACTGGTGTGAGGGAGGTCGCCCTTGCTACCCTGAAAGCGTGGGTGGGCGGCTTCGGGAAGAACGCCGCCAAAGGCCAGCCGTACATCCTTGACAAGAAGCTGGCCGTCCAGATCTTCCCGGCGGGCAAGTCAACAGGGTATGTTGACCCCTTGTCCGCAGCCCCTCTCATAGCCTCCATCCAGCAAGATCTCCAGCAATCTTTCGGGGTCGTAGCTTCACAGGAGTCGGTCCCGGACGTCGCTGCCCTGGACCTAAACATCGAGCCGATGGCGGTTGGAGTAGAGGATTTGTTGGTTGAGGTAGGTGTGTCGGGCGCCCAAGGTCTTTCCTTGGGTGTTCCTGGATCTTCTCCTGTCCCTTCTTCGAGCGCTTCTTTCCAAGGCTTTGTGGGATCTGAGATCCCTATCCGCTCTCCCGCTCTCTCTGTACCCCCTAAGGTGAAGGGACAGAGAGAACCGAAGACTCTATCTAAGACGACTTCTAAGAAGTCATCTTCGTCTTCTTCGGCTAGGAAGTCTTCGACTTCTTACGCTGACGCGGTGAAGGCCAAGCCGAGCTCTTCTTACTCGAAGAGCTCTAGAAGCAAGGCTTCTAAGGAGAAGGCTCGCGCTCACCGCCGAGCCAATGCCTTCTCCTGCCTCCACCGCATCCACTCCGGCAACGCCGGTGGGAGGAGCGGGACCCAGCACCTTTGATCCCACTGCTTTCTCAGCAGTGGTGATGCAACAGGTGGGTGAGATGGTTGGTTCGCAAGTCTCCGCCCTGGGGACGAAATTTGAGCAGATGTTCGCACAACTGTCGAGCACTCTGTCTCAATCAGGCCAATCCATCCAGGATCTCTCTAACAGGGTTAGAGAGAATGAGGACCGAGTGGCTGGGCTCTCTCAGGTCCCTCTTCCAGTCTCCCCAGTGCCAAGTGCTGGTATTTTCCAGCTCCCGCCATAACGACTCTCTGCCAGCTTTCTCTATGGAGAACCCTTGGAGAGTAGCCGCCTACGCTCCATTTAAGGATGGGATGATCTCTATCCCGGAGTGTGGAACTCGAAGGATTGAGGACTTCGAGTTTTATCCCCCGGGTCTGGCGCAGCCTTTCATCGGCTATGCTAGGCTGACTGTAGCGGCTCTTACTAGGGAAGACAAGATCTCTAGGGAGGATGTTCTCTACAGTAGGGATCATGCCCAACGGGAATGGGTTCACTGCCTTGAGGACTGGGAGTGCACAAACACTAAGCTCCAGGCCTATAAGAGTCCTTTTCCACTATTTTTGCGACGGAAGAAGGCTTCTCTTCCGTTCGCCACGAAAATAGTAGAGAGGACTCTTCAGGCAGTCCTCAAGGATGAGCCCATGCCACAGCTAAGGGAGGCGGAGTCTACTTCTCCGCTCTTCCCAGCTTTTGGAGAATTGTGGGAGAACTTGCCAGCCACGTTCACGCTTGGCAAGCTCAAACCGGACTGGCGGCCATGGACCATTCGGGCGAAGCTTCCAAGGCTGCCTGATTCCTTGATTCAGGCGGAGTTCGACGCGCGAACTAGGTTTGGCAGGTCCCTCAATTCTCTGATAATAACGGAAATGGCTGCTCTCTCATATGCTACAGAACCGCTGTTTAAGATCTTGGCCAAATCCCAGCTTCAGACGGTTCAGACAGATGCTTTCGACTTCTTCCAAGCTAGGAGGAATTGCCGAAAGCACGTTCTGCAGGAGTGCACTATTAGGCACGAGCCTAATAGACTCCTGGCTTCTAGCATGTGGGGAGCGGATCTCTTCCCAGAGTCCGCTGTAAATGAAGTGCACCACGAGGCTGCTAGGCTCAACCAGAGCCTTAGAGCTAGGTGGGGTATTTCATCTAAGAGGAAGCAAGAATCCGCCCCCACTGCTGGTAAGAAACCAAAGAAGTCTGGTAAAAGGTTCCAGCCTTACCAGAAACACCAGCAACAGCAGCAATTTGTTCAGGCCGTCCCGGTTACCCAACAGGGACAACCTGGTAGTTCGAAACAGAACCAGCCCATCCTCCTGCTGTCTCCTCAATCACAACCATCGACCTCCTACGCACTCTCGCCGGCTTCAACCCTACGTATGAAGGTCAGGGCTACACTCCCTTTAACAAGCAACCGAGAGGTAGGGCGAGAGGCTACTTTCGCCAGCGTGGCGCAGGACGGGCGACAAGGAGCAGGCAGTTCAGAGGAGGGCGTGGTGGTCAACCCGCCCATCAACAATGAGGCTCCCCAGGTAGGAGGGAGGCTGTTCCTCTTCCGTCACAGGTGGGGGTTCAGCAATTGGGCACAGAGCATAGTGTCCAAAGGGTTGGGTTGGAGTTGGATCAAAGATCCTCCTCCAATCAAATCATTCCACCAAATACCATCAGAGGAATTGACAGATTACGCGGAGGAACTCCTTCAGAAAGGAGCTATTGCGAGAGTCAAGCATCTAAAATTTCAAGGTCGCTTATTCAGCGTGCCAAAGAAAGGCTCAACAAAAAGAAGGGTAATCTTAGACTTGTCAAAGCTAAACTCTTTCATTCGTTGCGACAAGTTCAAGATGCTTACCCTCTCGCAAGTAAGGACCTTACTTCCGCGTGGAGCCGTCACATGCTCCATCGATCTTACAGACGCATACTATCATATCCCTATAGCCAGACACTTCCGCCCATTCCTAGGATTCAGGCTAGGAAATCAGACATTCTCATTCAAAGTGATGCCCTTCGGTCTGAATGTAGCCCCCAGGGTATTCACGAAAATAGCAGAAGTGGTTGTACAGCAATTGAGAACTCAGGGAATCATGGTAGCAGCTTACCTCGACGATTGGTTGATCTGGGCACCAACCGTCGAGGAATGTCTCAATGCCACCAAAAAGGTAGTTCACTTTCTGGAACATCTGGGGTTCCAGATAAACAAAACGAAATCCAGACTTACCCCGGAGTCTCGTTTTCAGTGGCTGGGAATCCAATGGGATTTGTCTTCCCACAATCTGTCAATTCCAGTGGCCAAACGGAAGGAAATAGCAAAATCTGTCAGGCAATTTCTCAAATGCAAACAAACATCAAGGAGAAACCAGGAAAGAATCCTAGGGTCCCTTCAGTTTGCTTCGGTAACAGATATCCTCCTGAAAGCAAGGCTGAAAGATATAAATCGAGTTTGGCGATCGAGAGCAAACACCAAATCTCGAGACAAGTTGTCAGTAATTCCACAGATCCTTCGCAATCAACTCCGTCCATGGTCAAAAGTAAAGAACTTAGCCAAGCAGGTACCCCTTCAATTCCCCTTCCAGTGTTAACCATTCACACGGATGCCTCCCTGTCCGGGTGGGGGGGATATTCTCAGTTCAAACAGGTTCAGGGGACTTGGTCAGTTCAATTTCGCCAGCTCCACATAAACGTTCTGGAAACAATGGCAGTATTTCTTACCTTGAAGAGACTGCTTCCCCCGAAAAAGTCTCATCTAAGGCTAGTTTTGGACAGTGCAGTAGTAGTTCATTGCATCAACAGAGGAGGGTCCAAATCCAAGCATGTGAACCATGTCATGATAGCCATCTTTGCCCTAGCAAACAAACACAAATGGCATCTGTCCGCCACTCACCTGGCGGGGGTAAGAAATGTGATAGCAGACGCTTTGTCCCGATCAGTTCCTCTGGAATCAGAATGGTCCCTAGACGACGGGTCATTCCAGTGGATATGCCGGAGAGTCCCCAGGTCTCCAAGTAGATCTCTTCGCCTCACAAGCGAACCACAAGCTCCCTTGCTATGTGGCCCCCAACCTGGACCCTCTGGCTTATGCCACGGACGCCCTGTCGTTAGATTGGGATCAGTGGAGAAAAATTTATGTTTTTCCTCCAGTGAATCTTCTCTTGAAAGTCTTAAGCAAGCTGAGGACTTTCAAAGGAATAGTAGCTCTGATTGCACCGGACTGGCCCAAGAGCAACTGGTATCCTCTTCTTCTGGAATTGGGTCTCCGACCTCAACGGATTCCCAATCCCAAGCTGTCACAATCAGTACAAATGAGGACTGTGTTCGCTTCCTCAGGAATTCTTCAGACCCTAACTTTATGGACTTCATGAAGTTTGCGGCTAATAAAGATGCTAATATTGATCCACAAAATATTCTCTTCCTAGAATCAGATAAGAGAGAGTCAACCATTAGACAATATGACTCAGCTGTTAAAAAATTAGCATCTTTCCTGAAAGAATCAAACACTACAACCATGACAGTTAATCTAGCTATATCCTTTTTCAGGTCCTTGTTTGAAAAAGGTTTTAGCAGCTAGCACTATTACTACTCATAAATCGGCTTTGTAGAAGATCTTTCAGTTAGGTTTTCAGATAGATCTGACTGAATCTTATTTCACGTCTATTCCTAAAGCCTGTGCTAGACTTAGACCTTCTCAAAGGCCTACTGCAGTTTCATGGTTCTTAAATGATGTCCTCAAACTAGCTTCAGATACTGACAACTCGTCTTGTACATTCATAATGCTTCTTAGGAAGACATTATTCTTATTAAGCCTAGCTTCAGGAGCTAGAATTTCAGAACTGTCGGCTCTATCCAGAGATGCGGGTCATGTGGAATTCCTCCCCTCAGGAGAAGTTCTGCTTGCTCCGGATCGTAGCTTTTTAGCTAAAAATGAGGATCCTCTTGCAAGGTGGGCCCCTTGGAAAGTCATCCCACTTCCCCAAGATCCTTCTCTCTGCCCAGTATCAACTTTAAGAGCCTTTCTATCTCGTACATCCTCAAGATCCTCAGGTCCTCTCTTCATGAGAGAAAAAGGTGGTACTTTGTCAGTAAAAGGTATTAGACAACAAATCCTTTACTTCATTAAACAAGCCAATCCTGATTCATTCCCAAAAGCACATGACATCAGGGGAGCAGCCACCTCAATTAATTACTTTCAACATATGAACTTTGAGGATCTTAAAAAGTATACTGGATGGAAATCCCCGACAGTCTTTAAACGTCATTATCTAAAGTCCTTGGAATCAAAATTTAAAATTTTCAGCAGTAGCAGCGGGAAACATTGTTTCTCCTGATACTGTATAGTAGTCGTAGTATAGTCCAGGTCTCTCCTTTCTACCTACCTCATCCAACATGCCTCACTCTATCGCCATGCTACTCGGATATCCTAGCCTTAGCCGCTGAATCATACTAGTGGATTGTCCCTTATTTTTTTGCTAGGGACATCCACACTTGTACTGATAATGTACTTCAGTGTACCTACCCTTATTTTTATGCTAGGGTAGGACACAATGTGTTTGTATATTTTGTAAATAATTTTCTAAGTAAATCTATTTGTTAATATTACACTGCATTATTATATTTTACTATGTTTATTGTAATTTTAAGTACTTTACATTACTAACGTTCTTTTATGTTACTATTTAGAATAAGTTAGGTTAAGTACTTAGTTTGTATGCTGTAATTGATTTACTTATATTATATCCCTCGTTTTACAACTGCTTTTCATTTGTCCTTTTTTCCCATCTTGTCTGTTTCTCTGGTACTCTTTCATAGGCCGACACGAGCTGAGCCCAGAAAAGGGATTTTGACGAAGGAAAAATCTATTTCTGGGTGATTGGCTCGTGTCGCCCTATGAAAGGATCCTTAATATCATACTTTCTAGGTAAAATTAATCTAAAATTACCAGAGAAAAAACAAAATTAAGAAAATGTCAGTAAAACTGACTCGCTCACTCTTAAAAAGAAGTGTCGGTATGATGATAGGGGCGAGTGGGAACACTACCACGAGACATTCACCAATTAGAACTTCCAATCAGAATCCCCACAAGAGAGAGCTGATACCAACGGGCGATGCAGCCGCTACTACTACTACTAGAGGACGCCACGGACAGCAGCGCCCCTAGCGGACATCCTTAATCTAAAAACATCTTGTCCTGCATGGGGGGGGGGTAAACAATACAGGGTGGGTTTCATAGGGCGACACGAGCCAATCACCCAGAAATAGATTTTTCCTTCGTCAAAATCCCTTTTTTCCATATACTACTATATATAAGATTATAACTTCCAACAAGGTTTGTCAGTGCTTGAAATTGTAAATAATTCAGATTTATTTTCTTGTTGCACTTTGGTAAATGTACCAAGCAAAAAAATTAATTGAGACCAGGCATTTGGTGGCTGGAGAACATGGTTGCTTTGATAACTGAACTAATATAAAATGACATTAAATGCCACAGTACATTGGTTATAAGATGATCTCTCAAATAGGTTTTAAGTTCTCCCAGATGTTATTTAGAGAAAACAGAAATCCAGAAATTCTAAACACTAATTAGTCTAATGCCATTGTTTCCATTTACTGAATTTCTTTTTCTAGCTTATCAAAGCTGAAAAGTCAAATCAGAAAAAATGCTTATAAAAGATTTTTTTTAATGATTTGGAGTGCATATCAACAACCAACAGTTGGGAGTTTTTTTTTTCTGTTTCCTTTCAACAAGCTGGTCAGTATTTGAAGCTATGGTGCCAACAGTTTTATGCAGTATGTAATGCATTGTTGGTGCGACAGTTGGGAAATGTAAAATTACACCTACCAAAATTATTGATGAATTACAGATAGGACCGGATTAGCAATTGCCAAATAGTGATTTTATTGTAGTATATTGTATTCCTTCAGTTATCTTGTTTCACCTTATCCAGAACTTGACATTATCCAGGGCCCCCCCAGCACCACTACTAACAAATGGTGGTAGATCGGTGATTAGCCATAGGGAAAAGACTGAACTGCCTCTTTGGGATTTTGAAGCAAAGCAATCAGCTGAGGATGTCTGTCTTAGGGATACTTACTCTGTACCTATTCTTACAAAATTTGTGTTTTCCTCCAGGGATGTTCAGAAAATTCTGGATAATCTTAAGGAAGAAAATTCTGGATAATATTGATAGCTGGGGTGGAGAAGGTGCTGATGGTTTCTTCCCTTTGATTTTTAGAAAAGTTTCTAGTGTGTTGTCTCCCAAGATTAGTAGATTATAGATTTTTATGTCATCATAGTATCTGCAGATGTGTTCAAGTTTAGTAATACTGTGCCTGCTCTAAAGAGTGAGATATCTGCAGCCTGCAGTAACCACAGGCCAATCTCTATTCTCTCTATGTTCTCCAAGTTGCTGAAAAACTTTATTTTTTATTTTGGGACTTACCCAATAATTATATAGCTAAGAGTTTCACTCGCCCAGCAGTTAAATTCCAAAATTCTTGTATTGCGCTTATTTTTTGTTTTGTTTTGGTTAGGTAACCATGACCCCGCCCATTTTCGGGGAAAGAGAGGAGCCAATTGGCAAAGAGTTCAGTTTGTTTTTGCCATTGTCAGCCTAGAAGTAAAGCTTGATAAACTTTTTTCTCTGTTAGTTCAGACAGTGGAGCAGCTTGGTTCATCAGTTAAAATCCTGATGGACTAGGTTCATCAGTTAAAATCCTGATGGACTAGGCTCATCAGTTAAAATCCTGATGGACTAGGCAGAAAGTGACAGTGCAGTGTTAGTGGAGGAGGTAGCTGTTCATCCCATCGACTCTTAGGCAAAGATCACTGGCATACTCCCCAGTACATGGGAGGAGTCAAACTGGTAGCCCAAGGGAGGTTGGTGGGATCTGCCCACTAGTAGTCGCCCCCTCAGTTCAACCTGTTGTAGCTTCTTAGGATGCAACAGTGAACTGCTGGATAGGTCTCTCTTTGGAAGTGAATAAGTTATCTACTTCTAAAGACTCCTCTCCTTGATGTCGTCATCACTGGTGCTCAAGCAGTAAGTCACGGCCTCTTAGGAGAGACTCTACGGACGTACTGGCACCACTTGTGATTCTTGAAAGAGGTCCAGAGCTCTGCAGCCATTGGGACAGTCCAGAGCAATTTTCTTCTGATTGCCTCTTCCAGCCATTGGGACAGTCCAGAACAATTTTCTTCTGATTGCCTCTCAGAAAGTGATGCTCCCCAGCGCCTGTTACTCCCGAGGCGCCCGTGATGTCGGAGCCAGTCAAGCGCCCATTGGTGCCAGAACCCTCTCCTATCAACAAGTGCCAGGTAGCGCCCACTGGTATAGAGTCACAGTAAGTTGCAGTTGCACCCGGTGGCCACTCCTCCCCCTCTGGTAGCTCCTGCTGTTTCAACCAAAGTGGACCCCATTCAGCTGAAACTGGACAACCTTTTGGCCTTATTTATTAATGCTCCCTCGACGTCTCAAGCGCCTGCTTCGTCTCAGGAGCTAGTAGTGGCTGAGACACTTCAAGCGTCCTTAGGTGCAGAACTTCTTCAGGCGCCCTTCGTAGCTCTGACTCCCCAAGCTCCTCTGGTTGTAGACACAACTCCAGATGGCTAGCAGAAAAGAGGGATCAAGGCAGGACCTCTTTTAGTTTTCCTCCTCCCAGGGTTTTAAGATAGAAGTATCTCTCTTATGCCACTAAAGAGGCACCTTCCTTGGGAATCTGTACCTCTTCCCAAGGAGACTTCTCAGGATTAGTAGATTTGGTCAGTTGCTCTGCTTTCTTGTCGGCAGAGATTTTGTTTTTGGCCTCAGAACTTACACACCATCTTCAGAGTGTGTGAAGTTATGAACTTTCTTGATTGGGCAGTGAGCACTTTGGCCCACAAAATTAGATCTTGCTCGGTCTTGCCAGAGACTGTTTTGATGGACTGGTTTGGAGTTTTATCTTGTATTGACAGGGGCATCGCAGACGGCTCCCTTGAACTGGCTTCCCTTTATACGCTAGGCACTGAAGAAGAGGGAGCTCTAAGGGAATTACAGCTACTCAAAGATCGCTGTTGCTGTATTATACGCTGGATAAAAGACACCTATTTCCCCAGTCTACAGTCCTCAACATGGCTTCTGAGTTGCAGGAGAAAAGCACCCAGGATCTTCTCGCTCAGTCCACCAAGAGACCTAAAGAGACACCTGCTGTAAGTTGGAAGCAGTCTCTTCCTTCGAGGCCACAGTCCTTTTGGTCTAGGCCAAGATCCTTCTCCTGTTTTAGAGGAAGTACTCATTTTGCCTCAAAAGCAGTCAAGAAGACCCATGGTAAAGGCTCCTCTTGCAAGTGAGGAGACCAGCCTCTGTGCTCAAGTCGGAGCCAGACTTCTTTCGTTTTGGGAGGTTTGGCAGGAAAAGGGAGCAGAGGCCTGGTTAGTGAAGGTTCTGAAAAGTTATATCATCCCCATTCTGAAAATGCCTCCCTTAGTCAACTCGCCAGTCGTCTTGACCACCTACTCACAAGGGTCAGAGAAGTTTTCGGTGCTTGCAGAAGAAGTGATGTCTCTTTTAAAAAAAGGGGCCAATAGAGCTAGTGCAGGACCTTCATTCTCCAGATTTTACAACCGTCTGTTCATGGTCCTCAAGTTATCAGGGGGCCTGGAGGCCCATCTTGGATGTCAGTGCTCTCAACGTTTTCATCTTGAAGACATAATTCAAGATGGAATCAAAACAATCGGTCCTGTTGTCCATTTGCCCAGGAGATTGAATTATTTTTTGTTGTATTCTAAATGAAATTGCACACATTTTCATATATAAAACTATGAAACGCCTAATATGAAACGGAGCAAATATAACGAGAATGCAACGTACATATTTTGGAGATTTGCGGCGGAGAATCCGCGCGTGGAAGGAAGGAAAGTTTTTTTTTTTAAATTCACCATAAATCTAAATATTGTGCTAGAGACTTCGAATTTGTTTCAAAATGAAGATAAATGACTGAATATTACTAGACTGTAAGATTTTTAGCTTACAATTGCGTTTTTTGACTATTTCGGTAGAGTCAAAGTTGACCGAACGTGGTTTTTTTTTTTATTTATCGTGATTTATATGCAAATATTTCGAAAATGAGAAAAGCTACAACCTTCAATTATTTATTGTTGTATTCTACATGAAATTGCACACATTTTCATATATAAAACTTTATGTAACGGCTAATTTAAAATGGTGCAAACATTACGACAATCGCACGAAAAAATCTCTGATTTTTTTTGGAAGAGTTACTGCGCGGACGTAAGGAATTTTTTTTTTTTTTTCTCATAAATTTACCGTAAATCGAAATATTGTGCTAGAGACTTCCAATTTGTTGCAAAATGAAGGTAAATGATTGAATATTACTAGAATATAAGAGTTTTAGCTTACAATTGCGTTTTTCGACCATTTCGGTAGAGTCAAAGTTGACCGAAGGTTGAAATTTTTCCACTTATCATTATTTATATGAAAATATTTCAAAACTGATAAAAGCTACAATCATGAGTATTTTTTGTTGTATTCTACATGAAGTTGCGCATATTTTCATATATAATACTCCATGTAACGGCTAATTTGAAATGGTGCAAAAATTATGTCAAAGTGATGAAATAATTTCTGAGATGTGTCGCTGATACTTTTTAGTGCGATAAGAAAGAAATTCGTGCTTGCGCGCCTGCGTAACGATTGTAAACAAAACAACGCCTTGATCCGTGAGCTCCCAGCACCCCCCAAGGCGCGTGATTTAAAAAGTTTTCGGCTGTTAGGCCTATAAGTATTTTTCCGCAAATTTTAAAAAAAAAATTTTATGTCGACGTTTAATATGTCCAATCGGCACCCAGGAGACAATTTATCTCGACGTTTAATACATACAATCGGCGTAAGAGGGTTAACAAGGTCGGCTAGAAACTCGCAGTCATCTACGTTATAATTACTTGCACTTGAGCATTTCAGAAATTGTGCAACTGATATCAATTTCAGAGACTCGAAATTCTAAGTCAGTTGGCACTGGGTTTTTCAGTCTTATGGAGCTAAACAAGTTTTCTAGACAATCTTGAGTGAATCTGGATGTCAGTGAAAATCTGTGACCTTTAGCCAAATAATTGCTTTGGAGATTAAGAATGGAAGTGGTAGCCAATATCACTCCAGTTTGAACTGGTTTCCACTGTGCATTAACTCCAATACGTATTTCATGAAACACTTACAACTTGCTCAAGATGCAGTATAGCTTTCTTATAACAGGATTCATTGACTTTACTTTGTGCCATGATTGGATGTCTACTTGACATTAAATTGAACCACTTATTTATCAAACCAATGAACCAAGTTGTTGTAAGTAAGTCTTTACTGTATCCTTTGCATTCAACCAAGTAATGAAGTCCTACTCTTACCGAATCACTTAAGAAATTTAAAGCGCCTGATACTTCCATTTTCTCAAAATTTGATGGATTTACATGAGTTTCAGAGAGTTTTGGTGCAATCTTCGGATCTCTACCTTCCTGAAAAGATATCAGACTTTTGACAAGTTCAGCTGTCACCTCCTTTGATGGTAAATCAAACTGTTTTACCATGTCGCCACTCAAATGAATGATATTGCCTTTCACTAGACATGACCACAAGTTCTTTATGATATGTGGTACATCGTGGATGAAGTAAAGAAATTGTTCGATGCTAATAGGATGTGCTGTCTCATTAACTATGCTACAGATCCTGGAACAGATAATACCAAAGCTCTTTAGAAGGGCCCAATTTGCACTCCCCATGTCTGATGTGATGGCACTAACGGTTTTTCTTGTAGGCTAACAATTGAAAATTCAAACAAGTACATATGCACTAAATATATGTATATAAAATTCCCTACATAATACAAAATGAACTGGTATATCTGTATTAAATAGTCTTACCTTCATCAAAAGCAGCAAAAGGTTCATGTTGATCATCAAACTCTGAAGATTTTGCATAAGAGTGTTCAACTTGTTTATGTTTTGCATGATGTTCATTGATCTCTGTGATAGCAAGCTGTCTTTTCCTCAGTTGTGTGCGTAATGTAGAATTTGATTTTGTGAACACAAACTTTGTTGGAATAGCTGATAACTTAAGGCGTTTAAGGCCATCAGCTCTTGTGATTCGTATTGATCATCCTCAAAATGATCCTAAAGATAAAATAAATTATTGTTAATTACAGGCCCGAATATCAGCAATAAAATATGTTATTTAGTCATGTGCTATATTTCTACCAGTAAAAAGGCAAATGTTGCCCATATGAAAAGTAAAGAGGAAAAATCTTGAATGTACCAAACATAGATAAGATCAGTCATGTGCTTTCCAATTTTCTTGATTCATTTTAATCTCCCATTGCCGTCGTCTCTGGGTTTTTAGGGAATCTGTGCATCCTATTACCCTGTCCATACTGTACGGAACAGAACAGCCTACTGCTACACAGCAAACCATAGGATTAAAGTATGTAAATTACCGAAAATTATTAAAACGCTTTTCCGTGTGCGACGTGCGTGTGGCGTAACGGCTCTGACTGTGTCAGGGCAGAGTTGTATCAGGGCAGTCGGACAGAGGCAAGACGGTGCCCATCGGTCAGTGACCTTGAATAAGTGGTTCCGACCATAGCCAAACTCTATATACAGCTCTGGTTAGGGGTATTGGTCCCTCTCTGGCTGTACATAGAGTGCTGAGCGCTGGTACTTGGTTATGCCAGTCCACCTTCACCTCTTTCTATCTTAAGGATGTTGCCCACAGATCTATGGACACATTTTCCTTGGGTCTTGTGGTGGCTGCCCAACAGATTTTGTAACTCATTATTGCCCTTAACAGGGCACATTTGTATCTTACCTAAAATGATTGTGTGGATGAGAGAATGAGTGAGTTGGCTGGTCTCTTTCTTTCTCTTGTATCTTTCCTTCTTCCTTTGGGCAGGTTGAGGAATAGACACGTCATTTGCTGGACTGGTCTGATACAGGTGAGTAAAGTAGTCATACTTGATAGTTTGGTTACTTGGTATGCAAATAACCAACCCTCTATTCAGTAGCATATGCTCCTCTTCTTGACAAGGGGGAATAGGGAGTGGTAACAAACCCTGTTGTGTTGGTTTGTTATTGGACAGTCAAAGTTTGTCTTTAGTTCCCTATGCATTGATTCTCCCATATATCATTGTACGTCGCTCAGTGTCTTGGTGGTTAGATATCAATGTATTTAGCTTCTCACAGGCATCAGTCCCTCTCCGGAAGTTATTTCTTCTGGAGCTAGGCTGGTGGGTAGGCCCCCAGCCAGTTTAGGATGTCTGTACCTCCCTCCAAGTATAAGTCTATCCTATTGTTAAGACCGAAGGTTTGTTCTTTTATGAACAAATGACAAATTTTCTAAGACAATTTGTATTTTTCATAGCTACAAACCTGAGGTCTTAACATTGCACTGCCCACCTCTAGCTGCCCCAGTGTCTTTCTAAGACATCCTGAGTTGGGAAAGACTGACGCTGTGGCGTGGGTGTGTGGTCCTTGGCCACCCTTCACCTGTTATACGCATGCGTTGCCAGATCTCACAAGATTCCTTGCTTTCATCTGCGATTTAACCGGAACCAGCTAGGCCTAGAAATAATCCTATTGTTAAGACCTCAGGTTTGTAGCTATGAAAAATACAAAATGTCTTGGAAAGTTTGTCATTGTAGGACTGTAATGAGGGCCATTAGTTATGTAAACAAGATATTACTGGTTTTAGTTTTACATATTAATGTATTGATATTGACTTTCAGGTCCATGTAGGGAACTTCATTCAGAGGATCGACTTATTATTCCTATCATTCAAGATGTTATTGTTCAAATGCAGAAGGAAATGGCTACTAAAACTAAGGTTTCAATTGTTGCCAAAAAGGAACTTGTTACAACAACAATCAAAGAGGACACTAGCAAGGCTTCACCTGTTTGTGAAAGTAAGGAAGAAACTAAGAAGGAAGCTAAACCTGAAGAAAAGGAAAAAGCTCAGGAGAAAACCGTTGTTCCATCAAAACCAGTAATCCACGTCCATGTGACTAATTTGTCTAAGTATGTACCAGTAGAAGCTATTAAAGAAGCTATGAGAACTTTAGGATCCACCTCAGAAAGTGATGTTAAGCAGGAAAAATTTATATGTGAATTTCAAAATCCTCTTCAAGCCATTCCTGCAGTAGTTTTTATGAATAACTATCGTCTTCCTGACATGAAGTTGAAAGTTTATGCAGAGGAACCCCTTGACTTTAAAGATGCCCCAGTAAAACCTGCTGAAGAAACAACTGAACAAACAAATCTTGTATTTAAACGTTACAATGATGACATTATCAGTAATTTGCGAGAGGCTGTGACAAAAGATATAAATTATTTTACATACAAGACACAAATTTGTAAGGCCATTAAGTGCAAAACTCAGGATGTTTGTCATAACTATCATAATATACAAGATCGTAGGAGAAGTCCAATAACAAATGAATACAGTTGTACAGGATCTAGTCTTGCAGAAGCTGGTCAGTGTCATTCGGTGATTGAGCGCATGTTTCACTTAATCACCTTCAGAGCTGAGCTCTGTCCAGATGCTGTTAAAAGAGGTGTATGCCGCTATAGGTATGGCAACTGTCCTCATGCTCATCCAGGTAATAATAATATACACTATTTGGTTATGTTGTTGCTGGAAATCTTTGTTTCAACATATGTAAACCCAAATTCTACATTTAATATGAACACAGTTTTTTAAAGTTAAATTAAATGAATTTTGTAGGCTATAATCACCATTTTTACAGAAACACCTGAAATGTTCTTCCACAAACATTGGGAAAATCTGTATATTGAAGGATTGGGAGAAACCTTCAAGTATGTCAATGGTGCTATCAAGAATATGTTTAAGCTCCAGAATACCACAGGTATGTCATTCATCTTTTCCCAAGGAATTCAAATTGAAGTTCAGGGACCCTTTTTTCCTTGTCATAATGAGGATGCAGTGGACATTGATATGTGTAGTCAAACAACTGTTGGAAGTGGTTTAGTTATATTTTAAGAGCTTTGGGGAATGTGAAAGAAAATGGAATTTTATTAGAATGATTAATTTACACATTTTCATTTTTTACAGTTCAAAATTAATTTTCTATATTAGTAATAGAGTTGCTCACCATAGGAAGTTACTCAAACTTATCCTATTTTTGTTGTTACCATCATCAAACCTCAACCTTATGTGCTGCTGAGCAAGTGGTATTATTAATAGAGCTAAAACAATAAAGTTAAGTATGGTAATATTTGCCCATTTGATATGATGTAAATAACTATTCTTGCTAAAGACTTGCAGGTAGTGGTATTGACTTCTACCTTTGAGATGGTGCAACTGCTCACAAAGACATTCCAAAATGTGGCCAAGTCATGTCGTCAGAATGTTGTTGCTGTGTCACAGTATGGTAGTGTTGCAAGTAAGTTTTATTATTGATTTTGGTAGAGGTATATTTGAAATTGTTAAGATTGCCCTCTCGGTTAGATTAGATTTTCTGTAGTACTGTATTCTATCTTTTGTAGTTTTAAGTAATGCTTCACTATTTCAGCAGTAATTGAGAATGGATCTGTATATGTGAATGGCCATTATATGTATAATAATAATGTTCATTCACATGCATAAGTGAACATCTTATGCAAAACATAATTCCTTGATCCCATGTTGAATTTAAACTTGTGTTTGGGAATTGAAAAATAATTCAGAGAAATAACAATATGAATAGTTGTATTGTAAATATTCTTTAAAAATTGTCAGGGTTTAGTCTATAGTTGAAAAATTTTATGAGTTGATATATATAGGTAAAGCATTGGGTAATTCCTTATCTGTGTTAAGGGGGCCGGCCGGCTAATGCCATTTTTTAAGGACAGGACTTTGATATTCATACCACTTAATAAGGTGACTTGGGACATCTCCAAACCGCATATGATTTTCGCCTTTGACCTTCGGTTTTGTGACGCCAGGGTGATTTATCCCGAAAATAACCATTTTTCAAATTCTATCTCCTCCCTTGATATTTAATATTAAGACCTGGGATTACTACCATATATAGACCTGATGTAGACCTCCAATCGAATGGAGAGTTTTTTTCTAAAAGTCATTTTTTTGCTAGATATGAATTTTTCAATATGGTAAAAAAATAAACCCTATAAATCAGGAGAAAAAAATTTATAAAAAAAAAGACGAAACAAAAATTGGAAAAAAGGGCTCTATTTGATTGTTCTATAATGTCGTTCTGAGTTATATACCAAATTCCAATGTTATAGCTTTAAAACTAAGTGAGAAGATAGATTTTGAAGGTCAATAAGTATAGTTTTGAGATATGGGCGTTCAAAGTTTTCCTTCGTATTTCTATAAAGACAATATTAATAAATAATGATTATTATGAATGTATATTTCTTTTTTGTGTATTAATAAACCAAAACTATTTTATTTATCATAATTTAATCATAAATGATGATCCCTTTGCTCATATATCGCAGCCTGGGGCACTGCTTGAGGCAAGATGGGGCACTCCTTCCTACGCAATTCTCTCTCTCCCCTTCACTAACTCGGCTTATTACTGCGAATTTTCTTCTTCTGTATGTTAGCGAGATGTTTTCCTTGTATTTTCCTCTTTGGCATGAAGAAATTCTTGCCCGAAACAAAGATAAACAAACGTAAATGCAAGAAAATGTTAGAGGTGAAACTCGAAGGTGTACTTTTTTTTTTTACAAAGACAATTTAATAAATCATGATTATTATGAATTTCATATTCCATTTTGGGTATTAAAAAACCAAAACTTTGTTATTTATCATAAATGAAGATCTCTTTGCTCAAAGATCGTAGCCTTGGGGACAGTGTGACGTGTACTGTCAGGCAAGAAGGGGGCGTTACTAAGCAACCCTTACTACGCAACCCTACCCTTTCTCTTCACTAACTACGAGTATATTATGATATTCTGTAATACTACTAGAGCGATTTTTCTTCGTCTGTATGTTAGCGAGATGTTTTCCTTGTCTTTTCCTCATTGGCATGATGAAATTCTTGCCGAAACATACATAAACATACGTAAAGGCAAGTGAATGTCAAGAGGTGAAATGGAATGTGTAAACTACTTGATGTCTGTGATCGTACTAATTCATGACTGGACTTGGTAGCTGAGCCTGAAGTCTCCTTCTCGTCTCGGGGAATGTCTACAGATGCCATTTCTCCCAATTTCTTTGACAATAATTATAAGAATTTACGATAATAGAAGAAATATTGCATTTTCTTGTACGGATCAGTGTTTTAGGCTTATTGAGTTATGTTAACTAATTTCCCTGTAACTACGAAAGTAAGAGGAATTTTGACGAAATATTTCGTATACGTATTCTCAATTGTCATATGAAGCTCCATGAGTTTTTTCATGACTGCATTTTTCGCCTTATACCTCCATATAAAGGGGTTCCGGCCGGCCCCCTTAAAGCTTGGAAATTAATGCAACAGGATATAGATGTGTAGAACTTGAAGAAGCCAGATTTTTGGTAATTAGAGAGAAAGAAACTGAAGGGTAAATAGTAATTGGTTGAAACCAAAGGGCTTTTTGCATAAGGAGTACCACTTTCCTTGTGTATTTTGCAGTGCGCAGTAAATTATGCTGAAGGGTTTTTGCATCATGTCTTCATATTTCATCTGCTGTTTTTGTCATGACTCTTCATCCCTTCTTTCTGAACTTCTTGGTGATATGCTGAGAGAGTCATATTAAAAGACCCGGGTGTAATTCTGGAATCCAAAGAGGTCATTACTCCTGCTAAGTGAGGCATATTTAATTTAATTTAAAAAAAGACAGTAAGTATCGTTTTCACTTATTTTCTGTTTGGTCAGCAGATGAATTACAGTAATGTTGGCAAAGAAAAGGAACAAAAGCCTCATATCGTATTTGCTACTGACCCATGAATAGACAAAAGAAGAGGACACCCTTTTTTTTCATTGATCTCCTTACAACATATGTCACTGCAGAGATCCTCTCCAATGTTTTGAACCACTTTTCTGGTAAAGGCTTTTCTCAGAGGTGCAGGAAGCCCTTGTCTTTGCTAGATTTTCTTCTTGCCTGATGTCCACTTCAGTACACGTTAGCCCGTACATCATCCTCATTGTTTTTTGATAGATGAATAATTTGAGAAATTTGTGAGATGCTGTCAATGAAAATTGACTAGCTTGTGTTAGGTATCTCTTATCTGACACTGAATTATAGAAAAGGATGCTGCTTCTTGACTTCCAGATCTATTCTGCTGGCCTTATGAACCCCCAATTTTTCTGTTCCTTGTTTTGTAAAAGGACTTCACCAACAAGTTAGACAACACCAACACCAGGTGATATGCAAATCTTGATCAACTCCACTTCCTCCTGACACCATCATCATTCTCATTGAAATTGAGAATAGTGCTTTATAATCTTATACATATATGTTGCTGGACAATGGAATTAAGTTAGGCTTCTCATCTGAAAAAGTGCCCACTACTAGATTGCATATCTTTATTGGCTCTTCTTTGTATGTTTAATATATACCATCACTTGTATTGGATTTGATGTTTCACTCCTAGTGTATCAACAATATGACAAATTTTCTAAGAAAGTTTGTATTTTTCATAGCTACAAACCTGAGGTCTTAACAATAGGATAATTTCTAGTGCCTAGCTGGATCCGGTTAAAAAGCAGATGAAAGCAAGGAATCTTGTGATATCTGGCAACGCATGCATAGATCGGGTGAAGAGTGGTCAAGGACCACGCACCTATGCCACTATGTCAGTCTTTTCTTTAACCGCCTGGGCGAGAGTCATGTTTAACTTCTCTCAGGCTTTACCCGGTTCAGTGCCTGTTTCGCTTGTGTTTGGGTATGGTCACACCTTTATTATATGTACACCTCATCAGAGGATTTGCCACTTCCTGTAATATCTGACATTGTCAAGTAGTTTGTTTAACTTTTGATGATCATGTACAAAGAAAGCTAACCAGATATGGCAAAAGGAACAGAGAATAATGGAATGCAGTCCTACTACTACAGTAGCTTGTGTAAAACTGAGGAAGGGTTTGATGCTCATAATTGTAGAAGAAGCTGTGATGGAACAAATTTGGAAATATTGAATGGCTGGGCAGAGTACAGGCAGTCCCCAGTTATCAGCGATCTGGTTATTCAAGGATTGTCTAGGGATGAAAAGTAGCAATTTTTGGTACTGATATGGGCTGATTTCTGGTTATCGGTGCTGCTAATTGAGTATTGGTGCCCATATATATACCTAACAGAGGCGCTGATCTCTGGTTATTGGCATTGAAAATCGTCAATTTTCAATTAGCAGATATTTTGCTTATTGTCATGCCATCGGAATAGAACCCCAGCCAATAACCCGGACTGCTTGTATATGAGAAAAATCTTTAAGGGGGCCGGCCAGCTAATGCCATTTTTTAAGGGCAGGACTTTGACATTCATACCACTTAATAAGGTGACTTGGGTCATCTCCAAACTTCATATGATTTTCACCTCTGACCTTTGGTTTTGTGATGCCAGGGTGATTTATCCGGAAAATAACCATTTTTAAAATTCTATCTCCTCCCTTGATATTAAATATTAAGACCTGGGATTACTACCATATACAGTGGTACCTCGACATACGAAATTAATCCGTTCCGAGGTGGCCTTCATAACCTGAGCAAAATTTTTGTATCTTGAACCGCATTTTACATGTAAATTGCCTGATTCGTTCCAAGCCCTACAAAAACACCCCAGTAAATTATATTTCCAGGCTTACAACACATGTTCTAGGGTTACGACGCTGACCCAACGGAAGAAATATGACTCCAAAAAGGCAAAATACTGTACATACTTGAATGATATTCAACTGCATGTAATGTTCAACCCCAGTTTTACTGCATATATTAGGACTTTAGCATATGTTCCTTAGCAATAAGCCTAGCCTATGTTAGCAGTTGCTACTATAGCCTAGTCTATGATTCTGACATCTAAACCTAAAAAGCTAAAAGCTTAGAATATGCCAATAAAGTGTATAAATAATCAGTATGTACTCATTACAAATAATTATTAATTAATCATTAACTATAATACACAAAAAAAAAAAACTTCCAGCCTTTTGTTTACATTCAGCACTTACGAGTACCGAACGATTGCCAAGCAACCACTTTTCCTAGCACACAGTAAGCCATAAATTTTCATTATCTCTCTTCAACTAATGAAACTACCAAACAGCATAATAACCATTCATTTCTATTCTTTATTCTATCTTTACTTAATGGAGATACCGAGTTACTGACAGCTACAATGAAACATATAATATTAAAACAGAAAAAAAATTCTAGAAAATACGTATATGTTGGCTTTGATGATAGCAGTCTGATTTATTTTATATTTTATGATATCTAATTCACAATTTTTTTTTTATTAAATGTATTGCATGTATTCATTTCAAATAATTATTAAGTAACCATTAACTATAATAAAAAATCAAACCAACAAAATAAAGCTTCCAACCTTCTGTTTACGTTCAGCACTCACGAGTACTGAACGATCGCCAAGCAACCACTTTTACCTAGCACACAGTGCGTACAGTAATCAAATTTTCATTATCTCTCTTCAACTACTGAAACTACCAAACAGTATAGTAACCATTCATTTCTATTTTTTATTATATCTTTACCTAATGTTTTTTTTTTATTAAATGTATTGCATGAATAAGTTTTTCAATTTACAGGCGGTCCCCGGGTTACGACGGGTCCGGCTTACGACGTTCCGAGGTTACGACGCTTTTTCTTAAATATTAATTGAAAAATCCGCCCTGGGTTACGACGCTTGTTCCGAGGTTACGACGCTGACGCTCGCTCCGAGTTTACAACGCTTTTAAAAAACACAAACTATGATAAGAATCCTTTATAGTTTAGCACAGTTTCTCCTCTTCTATCTCTCTCTCCTACCTCTCTCTCTCTCTCCTCTCTCCTCTCTCTCTCTTCTCTCTGTATTTTCTGATGAAAATAATCACTAATTAGTGTATTTTGATGTTTATTTTCATGACTAAATACATTTCATAAAATATAAAATTAATCAGACTGCGATCATGAAGCCAACAAATACATATGTATTTTTTAGAATTCTTCTTCTGTTTTAATATTACATTACAATGTTTCATTATAGCTGTCAGTAACTCGGTATCTCCATAAAAATAATAATTCTCTCTCTCTCTCTCCTCTCTCTCTCTCTCTCTCTCTCTCTCCTCTCTGCTCTCTCTCTCTCTCTCTCTCATCTCCTCTCTCTCTCTCTCTCTACTACAAAGAGTATGTAGTTTTTTTGTATGATAAAGAAATGATTTACTATTTTCAAATATTAATATTAATTTATACGCAATAATATCAATTCAATAAAGAAAATACCATAGTGAATTAGTAAGATTTTAGCTTATATTTAAAAAATTATGGAAGAATGAAGGAAATCCCAGTCTTCTCTGTAACCTTTTCCTCAGATGCAGGTACTAAAATGTCAGATATGATCAAGTTCTGTGACAGCCCGAGGGGAAGAGTTGGGGGAAGAGCTGCAGTGTTGCAATGACGTGGTCCTGAAATTTTTTTTCCCCCCCCTCTCTCTCCCCCCCCTCTCTCTCTCTCTCTCGTCTCTCTCTCTCTCTCTCTCTCTCCTCTCTCTCTCTCTCTCTCTATCTCTCTCTCTCATTTACTGAGACTCGAGATTTTTTATGTACTTGTACTATTTGTTTTTTAATACTTTCAAATTAAAAATAATAATAATAATATAATAATAATAATAACTGTAATTACAAAATTCATATGTGATAGTATTTTAAAGAAATACAATACGTACTAATCTATCCATGTCACTTTTAATTAAGGTTAAAACTCTCTCTCTCTCTACTCTCTCTCGCTCTCTCGTCTCTACTCCTCTCTCTCTCTCTATCGTCTCTCTCTCTCTCTCTCTCTGCCGACACAAGATAATAATGTGTCATTGTGGTAACTCAATCCCTCTCGCTGGAAGCTTATAAGTATTTTTTGAGAGAACAGAGAGAGATAAACACACTCTCTCTCTCTCTCTCTCTCTCTCTTTTACCGAGATGAAAGAATTTTTATGGTACTAGTATGTAAAATGTTTATTGATAATTTCAGTTGTTATTTAATAATAATAATAATAATAATAATAATAATAATAATAATAATAACAATAAAACTTTAATTACAAAATTCATAATGGTCGTATTTTAAAGAGATGAAAATGACCTTTCCATTTCACTTGTAAGGATAATTCCTCTTTCTTACTGAGATGAGAGAATTTTTATGGTAGATGCATGTGTTTATTATATTTTCAAATAATAATAATAATAATAATAATAGATAATAATAATAATAGAAGTAGTAATAATACGATAACTAATTTCAAAAGAAAATTCTTCCCTTTGTCTTTTTCTGTATCAATTTCCCTAACTCAACTCGAGTGACACTCGGAGCTTAATGCCATACAATGGGCAACGGAATTTAATGGTTTTATGTAATTCTCTCTCTCTCTCTCTCTCTCTCTCTCTCTCTCTCTCTCTCTCTCTCTCTCTCTCTCTCTCGTACTGAGATGAGATCATTTTCATGGACATGTATGTAATCGTTTATCATTATATTTTCCAATAATAATACTTATTAACTGTAAGTACAAAATTCATATCTGAGTATTTTAAATACAATAATCATTCATTTCTCTCTTTTAAATACTGTGAGGACAACTCTCTCTCTCTCTCTCTCTCTCTGCGCTCTCTCTCTCTCTCTCTCTCTCTCTCTCTCTCTCCTCTCTCTCTCTCTCTCTCTCTCTCTCCACAAGATACTTGTCATACATTTGGTGTTTCTATTTCTTCCTTTTATCTCTCTCGCTCTCAGCAAAAGAATTGATAGACAGACAAACATAATTACACAGTCTCTCTTTCTCTCTTCTCTGGAGAAATATATGTGGTTTATGGGAGGGGGCAAAAAAGTTGCCTTACAGACTCATTTCAATCTATTGAAACCGTAAGGATTTATTTTTTTTTTTTTTCTCTCTCTCTCTCTCTCTCTCTCTCTCTCTCTCTCTCTCTCTCTTGTATTTTAATGAAAATATACAGTAATTTGTGAATACACAGTGTTGCACATGAAAAAAGTAAATTAGTGATAATTTTAGAGATAAGCCCTAAGAAAAATTGCAAATTAGTAGTGAAATTTTCCCTGTGGACATGTTTTCAAGAACGTCGTTCCGGCTTACGACGATTTTCGGGTTACGACGCGTCTTAAGAACGGAACCCCCGTCGTAACCCGGGGACCGCCTGTACAGCATCCTTTTACCAGTAGAATACATAGAGCACATGGGGTAGATGCTGACCAATAGGAGAGCAGGATCTTATGCGTGACTAGCATCTGGAACCAATGGGAGAGCGGGAGGATGGTGGCGAGTCTGCTCAGTTGGCGGCGCGCAAGTTTTAAAATTGTTCTCTGTGGGCCGGGCGAATCTCGGTACTTTACAGCAACAACCTTTCGTAACTTGAACTATTTTCATATGTAGAGCCAAAAAAATCTTCGTATTTGCTTTCGTAACTCAAATTTTTCGTGAGTTGAGCCTTTCGTATGTCGAGGTACCACTGTATAGACCTGATGTAGACCTCCAATCAAGTGAAGAGATTATTTCTAAAAGTAATTTTTTTGCTTGATATGAATTTTTTCATTATGGTAAAAAAATATACCCTATAAATCAGGGACAAATTTTCAGAAAAAAGCAGAACAAAAATGGGAATAAAGGGCTTCATTTGATTGTTCTATATACCAAATTTCAGTGCCATAGTTCAAAACTAAGGGAGAAGATAGAATTTGAGGGTCAATAAGTATAGTTTTGAGATAAGGGTGTTCAAAGTTTTTCTTTTTATTTCTACAAAGACAGTGTTAATAAGTAATGATTATTATGAACTTCATATTTCTTTTTGGATATTAGTAAATCAAAACTATGTTATTCATCATAATTTAATCATAAATGGAGATCCCTTTGCTCATAGATCGTAGCCTGGGGCACTGCATCAGGCAAGATGGGGCACTCCTTCCTACGCAACTCTCTCTCTCTCTCTCTCTCTCTCTCTCTCTCTCTCTCTCTCTCTCTCTCTCTCTCTCTCTCTCTCTCTCTCTCTCTCTTCTGTATGTTAGCAACATGTTTTGGTTGTCTTTTCCTCTTTGGCATGATGAAATTCTTGCCGAAACAAAGATAAACAGACGTAAAAAGTAAGCGAATGTCAGAGGTGAAACTCGAATGTGCAACCAACATCACGTTTCTGCTCGCACTAAAGGGTGGTAAGCTGAGAACCTTCCCTCCTGCAATTTATGGAATTTGTACAGATGCCATTGCTCACAATTTTGACAATAATTATAAAAATTTACCATAACAGAAGAAATTTTGCATTTTCTTGTACGGATCAATGTTTTTGGCTTATTGAGTTACGTTTAGTAATTACCCTTTAACTACATAAGATGAATTTTGATGAAGTATTTCGTACCTATATTCATAGGAAGCTCCATGAACTTTTTCATGACTTTGCATTTTTCGTCCTATACTCCCATATATAAGGGTACCGGCCAGCCCCCTTAATAGCATAGATCTACACTGTTTTCTGTGTAAACCAGAAAATTAATACCCACATAATTTATATATGTAGTACTACATATATATAATTTATATAGTACTACTTACACATAAAAGCATATGTATCTAGTGTATGCACATAAATGTATATGTACTTGTATAGGCAGTCCTTGTTTATCAGCGGTATTGGTTAATGGTATGTATTCTGGTTTTATGGTGCTTGGCTAACGACAACGTTCAGATTTTCAGCAATGGTAATTGAATTTCAGCATCATTAAGCAGTTTATTGGCATCAGTAAGCTGTTTGTTGGCGCCAATAAGTGGTTAACAGTGCCGGTAAGCAGTTTATTGGCACTTATAATGTCGTAAACGCCATTTATTACCATAATTATCCCTGATTTTGAGTTACCGGAGATTTTCAGTTAGCAGTACTCGGCTGGTAATAAAACCCCAGCTATTAACCAGGGACAGCCTGTATATGTCGTAGGTGTAAAAGGTTATTGTTCATAAGCGAACAAACCTTCGGTCTTAAAAATAGGCTAATTTCTTGCACCTAGCTGGATCCGGTTAAAAAGCAGATGAAAGCAAGGAATCTTGTGATATCTGGCAACACGTGTAGCTCGGGTGAGGATTGGTCAAGGACGACGCTGCTACGCCAATCTTTCTTTTGACCGCCGGGGCGAGAGTCGTTTTAACCTCTCTTGGCCTTTTCCCGGTTCATTGCCCATTTCGCTTGTGTTTAGTGTGTGTGTGTGTGTGTGTGTTTGGCTGTTATTATGGCTTCTTCTGCTCCTTCTTGGCGTCAGCGTATGTGCCCCGGAGTTCCAGGTTTTCCATGTTCTCGTTTTCTGGCTTCGGCAGTGACCTTCCCTCACATAGCATGCAGTAGGTGTCGTTCTAATTTTTGTACTTTTACGAATCCTTGCACAGAATGCCGGGCATGGCCTAAGGAGTAGTGGAGGTCATTTTATGGCAAGAGAGAACATCGGAGGGTTTTGACTCTTCCTTCTTGGGATTCCCAAATTTTTCTCCTCTTCCTGATGTTTCGTCTCCTGCAGTAGTCAACCCCCATAGTAGCGTTGCCCCTGCGTCTCCTTCCTTTTCTTCCATTGATTCGTCGATGGAAGTATCAGGCCACCAGGCTAATGTTTGTAATGTAGCCCCTTCTTCCTCGGGAGTTTATTTGATTCCCAAAAAGGGTGAGGCTTTTTCATCAATCTCTTCTCTTTCAGAGTCGGAGGCGTCCAAAATGGCAGCGATTTGGAAGATACTCGGGCTAGGGGGTCCCCCGTCCTTGGGGGGGTTGCTAGCGCATTTTGCGGAGGCTTGCACCCCCCTCCCCGGTCTGGCCAGGCTATCCCCCCTCTTCCCGGCCTCATCTTCGTGGGTAACAGAAGTCAGCCATCTTGTAATGTTCCGCCAGTGTCCGAGTCGGAAGTTGTTGGTCTCATTCGTGGGTTTAACAATTTGGAAAGTAGAACTCAGGCTTAGTCGTCTTACACTCCTTCTTGCTTGGAAGCCTTGGTGGGAGCTACTCAGGACCCCAAATCATCTATTCAGCTTCCTTTGTCGGTGCACGTTCAGTCGGTCTTGCAGAAGGTTAACGCCTCTGTTTTGGACCGGGATGGTTCGCTTCGCTCTAGGGGCTCTACCAAACTAGTACTCCCGTCTCTCACAAGACATAGGAAGTACTAAGCTACGGTCAATTACCCAGATGTTGTGACGCCAGATATAATACATAATCAATCAATCAATCAATGCTACAAGCTCTGTTTTTTTTGTTGTCACGCCATCTTAACCCAGACATCATTTGCCTGAAGCCGGGATTGACTGGAACAGGTGAGGTCGGTGGCTCCGTCCTTGTCTCCGCAAGATGCCTCAGCATTGGAATCTACGGCGGCCTCCATGTTGCAGACGGTTTCTTGGCTGGACCTCTGGTCTGTGGTTATTGCAAAGATAGCTTCCGACAGGTCCCCGGAAGGGTTGGTGAGTGCCTCCTCGCTTGCCAGTCTGTTGCAGTCTGGGAGCAAGGCGTTTTCATATTTGGCTCACCTCAGTGCTAATTTATGGGCTAATCTTCTGATTAGAAGGGACGCGGCTTTGTCTAGGATGGAGAGATCACTTGACACGGAGTCCTTGCTGGCATTGAGGAACAGAGATCTGTTGGAGTCCCAATTTTTGTTTCCTCGGACAGAGCTCGAGAATGTAATAGACCGGCACTAGGGTGACACCAAAGACAGACTGGTGCACCAGGCCTTGTCTAAGTCAGAGTCTCATCCTCGGAGACGTCTGGCTCCTCCTCCTCCTCCCCCTGTCCAGCAGCAGTCAAGGAAATCGTCGCCTGGTAGGCCGTCATTCCTTTAAGCCAAGAAGGTGCCCAAGGGGCAGAGGTAAAGGGTAGATTAGGCGCCTCTCCCTCTCCTGTGCCACGGGTGGGGTGGGTGCCTGGCTGGCCATTGGCCCAAGTGGCAGAGTTATGGGGGCGGAGAAGTGTGTGGTAGATGTACTTCGGGTGGGATACCTACTGCCATTTGACTTCTCTCCTCCTCTGTCGGACAAGCCGCAGCTCAGGTAGGCATACCCTCCAGATTCTCTGAAGTTCTTGGGTCTTCGGGAGGAAGTGCAGAAAATGCTGGACAAAGATGTGATAGAGGAAGTAGTGCGTCCATCCCCTGGGTTTTACAGTCACATCTTGGTGCCACCTTGAATCACTTCATCAGGAAGACACGGTTCAAGATGGTGACCCCGTGCTCGGTGTTGGCAGCCGTTAGGGAAGGCGACTTCATGCTGTCGATAGACTTAAGGGACGCATACTTCCAAATCCCTGTTCATTCTACGTCAAGGAAGTTCCTTCGCTTCTCTCTTGCGGACAAGGTCTTCGAGTTCAAAGTCTTGTGCTTTGGGCTGACGACAGCCCCTCAAGTGTTCACAAGGGTCTTCTCTTTTGTGCAGGACAGGGATCATCTACTTTGGTTCTGTCTGGAACTGGGCATATTAGTCAACCAGGAAAAGTCGAACCTTGTACCCACTCAAAGGATTCTCTACCTGGGCATGGTCATCGATACTACAGTGGCAAATCTTTTCCTGTGATCAGAGATTGGAGAAGTTGTGGGTGGTGGCGCGCAACTTCCTGTCAGAGTCACATCAGTCAGCTCATCAGTGGCAGGTTCTTCTAGGAGTGTTGCCTTCCCTGGAGAAGCTGGTCCCTCATGGGCGTCTTCATCTTTGGTCTCTGCAATGGAGACTGGGGGAATTCTGGTCTCCGGCGGGGGACTCTCCCCTGTTAATCCTCTTACGCCGATTGGACGTATTATACGTTGAGATAAATTGTCTGTCGGGTGCCGATTGGACGTATC
>NC_061091.1:46930756-47057809 GCF_015104395.2 Macrobrachium nipponense
CATATTAGGCGTTTCATATAGTTTTATATATAAAAATGTGTGCAATTTCATGTAGAATACAACAAAAAATATTTGAAGGTTGTAGCTTTTCTCATTTTTGAAATAATTGCATATAAATCCTGATAAATAGAAAAAACTATGTTCGGTCAATTTTGACTCGACTGAAATGCTTGCAAAACGCAATTGTAAGCAGAAACTCTTACAGTATAGTAATATTCAGTCATTTATCTTCACTTTGATACAAATTCGAAGTCTCTAGCACAATATTTAGATTTATGGTGAATTTTTGAAAAACACTTTTTCCTTCCCACCGCGTGCCGATTCTCCGCCGCAAATCTCCGAAATGCGTACGTCGCATTCTCCTAATATTTGCTCCCTTTCATATTAGGCGTTTCCTTGAGTTTTATCTATGAAAATGTGTGCAATTTCATGTAGAATACAACAAAAAATATGTGAAGGTTGTAGCTTTTCTCATTTTTTAAATAATTACATATAAATCACGATAAATAGAAAGAAAACCAGGTTTGGTAAAATTTGACTCAACTGAAATGGTCAAAAAATGCAATTGTAAGCAAAAACTCTCACAGTCTAGTAATATTCAGTCATTTGTCTTCATTTTGAAACAAATTCAAAGTCTCTAGCACAATATTTAGATTTATGGTGAATTTTTGAAAAAAAACTTTTTTCTTCCCTCCTCGAGGTGATTCTCCGCCGCAAATCTCCGAAATGCGTACGTTGCATTCTCGTAATATTTGCTCCCTTTCATATTAGGCATTTCATTGAGTTTTATATATTAAAATGTGTGCAATTTCATGTAGAATACAATAAAAAATATTTGAAGGTTGTAGCTTTACTCATTTTTGAAATATTTGCAAATAAAAAAATTATATAAAAATTTTGGCATTCGATCAACTTTAACTCGTCCGAAATGGTTGAAAACTGCAATTGTAAGCTAAAACTCTTACAGCATAGTAATATTCAATCATTTATCTTCATTTTGAAACAAATTGGAAGTCTCAAGAACAATATTTAAATTTATGGTGATTTTTTTAAAAAAACATTTTTTTTACGTCCGCGCGTTATGAATTCTTGCATCATTTTGTGCTAATATTTTCTCTGTGTTGCTTTCATCGTTTTACAATGTGTTATATACCAAAATGATCGCAATTTAGTGTAAAATACAATGAAAAAAATTAACTTGTTAGCTTTAACCGTTTTGCTCACAGCGCGATTTGAATACAATTATATATAAAATTTTGTTTTTGCTCTATCATATATTGCATTATTTATATATGATAATGATATTTTTTTCATTTCTGATGGTTGCATACTAAACTTCAGGCAATGACAAAAAAAAGAGCCAAAAATGAACTCTTAATCTTGAAAACTAAGCGCGCTGTGAATTTTTGAAAAATATGTTTTTTCCGCTTCCGCTCTCACTTTGAGACCGCCTCGGCATACGGGAGACAATTTTTATTATACCCCTTCGGCGTAAGAGGGTTAATGGTTCTTCTGTCTCTGGAAGTGAGAGAGGACCTTCGTTGATGGTTGGATGCCCAGAATCTGCTGAAGGGTATCCCTCTGCGTTATCTTCCACTGGACTTCCTTCTGTTTTCAGATGCCTCCCTCACAGGTTGAGGCTCTCATTTAGGCGGCCTCATCACTTCAGGTGTTTGGAGTTTGGAGGACAAGCAGCAACATATCAACGTCTTGGAGTTGAAGGCGGCTCTCCTGGGTGGGTCTGAAGGAGTTTCGGGGGAAGGTGGATGTTCCTTTTGCCGTTTTCATGTAGGACAACACCACTGTGGTAGCCTATGTGAACAAACAGGGAGGCCTGGTTTCACATCAACTTCACGCCTTGACCGTCGAGTTTCACCAGTGGGCGGTCAGCAATTCAGTAGAGCTCTCAGCCAGGTATATCCCAGGGAAACGGAACGTGGTCGCAGACAAACTCAGTCGCCGGGATCAGATCCTAGGCACAGAGTGGTCCCTTCATCAAGTGGTGGCAGACAAGCTTTTCCAAATTTTGGGGGAGACCCATGCTGGACATTTTTGCGAAGCGCTTCAACAGGAAGTTGGAGGTGTTCTGTTCATTGGTTCCAGATCCTTTAGCATTGGCAGAGGACGCATTCCAACATCCTTGGGACAACCTGGAGGTGTATGCCTTCCCTCCATTTTGTTTGATCCCTCAGGTTCTGGATAGGCTGATGAGTTCACAGGGTCTCAGGATGACTTTGGTACCCCCTCTGTGGCCTCAAGCGGAATGGTTCCCAGATCTGCTGTCATTGTTGTTAGAGGTTCTGAGGGAGATTCCTCCTTGGCGACATCTCCTGTGTCAGCCCCATGTGGAAAGGTTCCACCAGTCAATAGAATCCCTGTCTCTTCATGGTTGGAGGCTATCAAGTACCTCCAAGCGAGAGGGTTTTCTCAGAGAACAGCTGGGCACATGTCCAGCAGTCTTAGAAAGTCAACCTCCATGGTTTACCAAGGCAAATGGGCAATCTACTGTATTTGGTGTCGTAAACAGGGTTTTTCTCCACTTGCGACCTCTATTCAACAAATGGCAGACTTTTTAACCTTCCTCAGAGATGAGAAACGTTTGTCCGTTTCTGCCATTAGAGGCTATAGGGCAGCCCTGAGTTTGGTGTTACGCCTTAAAGGTATCGACATCTCTTCCTGAGAAGTTTCCCTGCTAGTTAAGGGGTTTGAGCAGTCAAGTTCTCCTAGAGAGCTCAAGCCTCTGACGTGGGATGTTTCCTTGGTTCTTAAGAGCTTCACTTAAAGTCCATATGAGCCCGTGCGCCGATCATCTGACAGGAACCTGACGTTCAAGACAGTTTTCCTTCTGGCTTTGGCATCTTCCAAGAGGGTAGGAGAGCTCCACGGTCTGAGCTATGAGGTGAAGCATACCAGGGGTTGGGGGTCGATGTTCTTTGAATTTGTCCCGGAATTCGTGGCCAAGACCCAAAATCCCTCTGTGCATGATGACAAGTTCACTTCGTTTTCAATTCCATCACTGACAGACTTTGTGGGTGGTGATGCTCAAGAGCTTTTGTTGTGCCCTGTCCGGGCCCTGCGTTGCTATCTATCTTAAAAGAACTCTGCACCTTAGACCAGGCTGCTGCAGACTTTTTGTTAGCACAGGCCGTACAAGGAAAGAGGTGTCTAAGAATACTATCTCTGTTTGGATACGAGAAGCCATCAGACAGGCATACTTGACTCTTGATGATTCTACCACCACGTCTGTGCAGGCTAGAGCGCATGACGTTAGAGGTATTGGTCCCTCTCTGGCTTTCAAAAAGAACTTGGCTATACATAGAGTGCTGAGCGCTGGTACTTGGTTACGCCAGTCCACGTTCACCTCCTTCTATCTTAAGGATGTTGCCCACAGATCTGCGGGCACGTTTTCCCTGGGTCCTGTGGGGGCTGCCCAACAGGTTGTGTAACTCATGGTTGCCCTTAATGGGGCTGGCCGGCTAATGCCATTCTTTAAGGACAGGACTTTGATATTCATACTACTTAATAAGGTGACTTGGGACATCTCCAAACCGCATATGATTTTTGCCTCTGACCTTCGGTTTTGTAACGCCAGGGCGATTTATCCCGAAAATAACCATTTTTCAAATTCTATCTCCTCCCTTGATATTTAATATTAAGACTTGGGATTACTACCATATATAGACCTGATGTAGACCTCCAATCAAATGAGGAGTTTTTTTTCTAAAAGTAATTTTTTTGCTAGATATGAATTTTTCATTATGGTAAAAAAATAAACCCTATAAATTGGGAAAACAACATTTATAAAATAAAAAAAAGACGAAACACTATAGTTTTGAGATACGGGCGTTCAAAGATTTTCTTCGTATTTTTATAACGACAATGTTAATAAATAATGATTATCATGAATGTATATTTCTTTTTTGTGTATTAATAAACCAAAACTATTTTATTTATCATAATTTAATCATAAATTATGATCCCTTTGCTCATATATTGTAGCTTGGGGCACTGCGTCAGGCAAGACGGGGCACTCCTTCCTACGCAACTCTCTCGCTCTCCTTCACTAACTCAGCTTATTACAGCGAATTTTCTTCTTCTGTATGTTACCTAGATGTTTTCCTAGATGTTTTCCTAGTATTTTCCATTTTGGCATGATGAAATTCTTGCCAAAACAAAAATAAACAAACGTAAATGCAAGAGAATGTCAAGAGGTGAAATTCGAAGTTGTACGTACTCTCTTTTTTACAAAGACAATGTTAATAAATCATTATTATTATGAATTTCATATTCCTTTTTGGGTATTAATAAACCAAAACTATGTTATTTATCATAAATTAAGATCCCTTTGCTCAAAGATCGTAGCCTGGGGGACAGTGTGACGTGTGCCTCAGGCAAGACGGGGGCGTTTACTTACTATGCAACCCTCCCTCTCTCTCTCTTCACTAACTATGCTAATATCGCATATATTATGATATTCTGTAATCATATTAGAGCAAATTTTCTTCGTCTTTATGTTAGCGAGATGTTTTCCTTGTCTTTTCCTCATTGGCATGATGAAATTCTTGCCGAAACATAGATAAGCATAAGTAAAAGCAAGCGAATGTCAGAGGTGAACTCGAACATGTAGACTACTTGAAGTCTGTGGTAACACTGATCATGGTTGAACTTGGATACTCCCCTCTGCGGCCCACGGAATCTCTACAGATGCTATTTCTCACAATTTCTTTGACAATAATTATCAAAATTTACGATAACAGAAGAAATATTGCATTTTCTTGTGCGGATGTTTTAGGCTTATTGAGTTATGTTTACTAATTATCCTGTAACTACGAAAGTAAGAGGAATTTTGACGAAATATTTCGTATACGTATTCTCAATTGCCATATGAAGCTCCATGAATTTTTTCATGACTGCCTTTTTTGCCCTATACCCCCATATATAGGGGTTCTGGCCGGCCCCCTTAACAGGGCACCTTTGTATCTTGCCTAAGATGATTGTGGGGATGAGAGAATGAGTGAGTTGGCTGGTCTCCTTCTTTCTCTTGTACCTTTCCTTCTTCCTGGTCTGATACAGGTGAGTAAGGTAGTCATACTGATAGTGTGGTCGTGCAATATTCAAATATCTTGCCCGCTATTTGGTAGCATATGCTCCACTCCTTGACAAGGAGGGGTTGGAAGTAATACAAACCCTGTTGTCTTGGTTTGTTATTGGACAGTCAAAGTTTCTCTTTGGTTCCCTATATAATGGTTATCCCATATATCATTGTATGTCACTCAGGGTCTGAGTGGTTAGATATCAATTTATCTAGCTTCTCTACGGGCTGCAGTCCCTCTCTGAAAACCATTTCTTTTGAGATCTGGACTGGTGGGTAGGCCTGCAGCAGGCCTAGGTTGTCTTATACCTCCCTCCAAGTATGAGTCTATCCTACTGTTAAAACCGAAGGTTTGTTCGCGTATGAACATATGACAAATTTTCTAAGACAATTTGTATTTTTCATAGTTACAAACCTGAGGTCTTAACATTACACTGCCTGCCTCTAGCCCCCCCCCCCCCCCTCTTTTTGTTAAGTCATCCTGAGTTGTGAAAGACTGGCATAGCAGCGTCATCTTTGACCAATCCTCACCCGGGCTACGCATGTGTTGCCAGATATCACAAGATTCCTTGCTTTCATCTGCTTTTTGACCGGATCCAGCTAGGTGCAAGAAATTATCCTATTGTTAAGACCTCAGGTTTGTATCTATGAAAATACAAATTGACTTAGAAAATTTGTCATATTGTAAGTAAAACTGACCCTAATTCATGTGGGTCAGTATTTGTGTGGTTGTCTGTAATACCGTTACCATTGCATGTTATTTATAGGTCTGATCACATCGTTTTAGTTGTGTTTTAGATTTTCAAGTGCTTTATATCATTAGTCTGGACGTACTTTCAGGTTAAATAATCTTTCTTCCAAGTGGTTCTAGAATACTGATGCTCCTCTACCTTTAGTGGTGTTCCATGCTGAGAACTCTGTTGTGAGCCCATAATTATTGTAAACCCAGGCCCCATATTAACCTAAGCTTTAGTCCCAGGAAAAAATGATATGTGATGATTTACTGACAAATTTCCAAGCAGAACATTTTAACTGAAAATAGTGAATGTTTTACCTAACAACAACAAAAATAATTGCCAATGCTTAGTTTACATTCCTGGCAGTATATTCTATAGCCTTTGTAGTGGTACTGTGCTGTACTCACTAATGAATGTTTTAGTAGAATGCAGACTTGGCTGATGTTATGTTTTGGATGGCTACAACTAACACTAATTGTTGGAAGGTAGGGTTGAAGATGATACCGTGCAGGGTTAGTGATAACTTCACTATCATTCTCTTCACCCTCTTATCAGGTATTTAACCAAAATTGCATCGTGCTTCACCTCTCTCTCCTAGATGTGCACAAGATGTTGAAGGAATAGTTTAGGCATGATGGATAACAATTTCTTTGAAAGGATTTCCCATGTAGATTGGGCTGTCTTTCTGTCCTTGACTTCTTTTTATGGCTTATCCAAAAATTCTTGTTCCTCAGTCTCCTAACCTTTCTTCCATCCTCATCAAGTTCAATGAATTCTTTGTTGTCAGTTCCTCAACCTCAGTAGGTAAAAGTTGATGAAAGTGTCAGCTTTGTCAGGTTCTAACTCAAATGTTTTGCTCTAGCAGTACTATTTTATTATTTGTATTATTTATTTCTTTGAGAACATCATCTTTATGTAATCCTTGAATGGATTCATATATGTCTAAAAGGCATTTCTGTATTTCATTTATAGTACGTACATTCTTTTGTGACTTCTTACCATGCTGAAGCTATGTTCTTTGGGGCATTTAGAGTTTTTAATTCCTTCCAGAAAGTTTGGAGTGCCTCGCATTCAATAGCTTCAACAACCTGAGTGAATGTGTTCCACAAATTCTATCCCTTGAATCTACCCACAGCACCTTGATCTATTAGTTGAATAGGTGAAGCTTTGTTCAGTGGGAAAACCCAACTTTCACATAAGGATGCAAATCACCTAGGTGCTTTGGATTTCCTGGAGCAATATTGACAGTAAGAATGACCTTAAAAGGAATATTGTTGTCAAGGAAATATTCTTTCACCTCTGGAATGGAACAGTTGGAACAGTCTTCATTTAAAACTGGTGTCATCCATGCTTTCTTATGGTGAAAAGGAATGGGAAGCAGATGCTTGCTTACTTTAGCAAATTTCATGGGGTTTTCCAAGATATGAAAATCATGAAAGGCTTTAGCCCTTAAACGCCGAGTGGATGTATTTTACGTCGACATTTTTTGTCTCTCGGGTCCTGACTGGACGTATTTTACGTCAACATACAAAAGTTTTTTTTAAAATTCGCAGAAAAATTCTTCTAGGCCTACCAGCCAAAAACTCTTGAATCATGCGCCTTGGGGGATGCTGGGAGTTCACGGATCAAGGTGTTGTTTTGTTTACAATCGTTACGCAGCCGCGCAAGCGTGAATTTCTTTCTTGCCGCACTAAAAAGTATCAGTGACACATCTCTTAAATTATTTCGTCACTTTGACATAATTTTTGTACCATTTTAAATTAGCCGTTACATGGATTATTATATGTGAAAATGTGTGCATTTTTATGTAGAATACAACAAAAAAATACTCATGATTGTAGCTTTTATCAGTTTTGAGATATTTTTTTATAAATAACAATAAGTGCCAAACTTTCAACCTTTGGTCAACTTTGACTCTACCGAAATGGTCGAAAAACGCAATTGTAAGCTAGAACTCTTATATTTTAGTAATATTCAATCATTTACCTTCATTTTGCAACAAATTGGAAATCTCTAGCACAATATTTCGATTTATGGTGAATTTATGAAAAAAACTTTTTCCTTACGTCCGCGCAGTAACTTCCGAAAAAAATCATACATGCGATTGTGGTAATGTTTGCACCATTTTAAAATTAGCCGTTACATAAGGTTTTATATATGGAAATGTGTGCAATTTCATCCACAATACAACTAAAAACAACCCATGGTTGTAGCTTTTATCAGTTTTGAAATATTTTCATATAAAAAATGTGACAAATTGTAAGCTAAAACTCTTATATTCTAGTAATATTCAATCATTTACCTTCATTTTGCAACAAATTGGAAGTCTCTAGCACAATATTTCGATTTATGGTGAATTTATGAAAAAAATAACATTTTCTTTACGTCAGCGCGGTAACTCTTCCGAAAAAATCATGCGTGCAATTGTGGTAATGTTTGCATCATTTTAAATTAGCCGTTACATAAAGTTTTATATATGAAAATGTGCGCAATTTCATTTAGAATAAAAATAAACATAATTAAAGGTTGTAACTTTTCTCATTTTTGAAATATTTGCATATAAATCACGATAAATAGAAAAAAACCACGTTCGGTCAACTTTGACTCTACCGAAATGGTCGAAAAACGCAATTGTAAGCTAAAACTCTTACAGTCTAGTAATATTCAGTCATTTATCTTCATCTTGAAACAAATTCAAAGTCTCTAGCACAATATTTAGATTTATGGTGAATTTAAAAAAAAAAATTTCCTTCCCTCCGTGCACGGATTCTCCGCCACAAATCTCCGAAATGCGTATGTCGCATTCTCGGAATATTTGCTCCATTTTATATTAGGCATTTCATAGAGTGTTATATATGAAAATGTGTGCAATTTTGTGTAGAATAGCACTAAAAATATTTGAAGGTTGTAGCTTTTCTAATTTCCGAAATAATTGCATATAAAAAAATATATAAAAAAATTTGACATTCGGTCAACTTTAACTCATCAGATATGGTCAAAAACTGCAATTGTAAGCTAATACTCTTACAGTATAGTAATATTCAATCATTTGTCTTCATTTTGAAAGAAATTGGAAGTCTCTAGGACAATATTTAGATTTATGGTGAATTTTTGAAAAAAATATTTGTTTACGTCCGTGCGTTACGAATTCATGCATTATTTTGTGATAATATTTTCTGTGTTGCTTTTATCGTTTTACAATGTGCTATATACCAAAATGATCACAATTTAGTGTACATTACAACAAAAAAAATTAACTAGTTACCTTTAACCATTTTGCGCATAGCGCGATTTGAATACAATTATATATGAAATTTTGTTTTCGTGCTATCATATATCGCATTATTTATATATCATAAATGATGGTTGCATACTAAACTTCAGGAAATGACAAAAAAAGGAGCCAAAAATGGACTCTTAATCTTGAAAACTAAGCGCGCTGTGATTTTTTGAAAAAAATATTTTTTCTGTTTCCGTGCTCACTCCGAGACCGCCTCGGCACACGGAAGATGATTTTTAATATACCCCTTCGGCGTTTAAGGGTTGATATATACCCAATAACATTTCCACCTAAAATATTAGTTAAACAAGCTTTACATGCCTTAATTCTTGGTATCTTCTTAGCTTTGTAGTCTATGCACTTGCATTTTCGCAATCGCTTCCAACACAAGCTAGTCTTGTTTACGTTGAATGTGCACTTGAACAAATATATTTCCTTACTATGATCTTGTGGAGTTTTTATTGAATTTCTCAGCTCCTTCACAATCAGAACTTGTAGCTTCACCACTAACTTTCACATCATGTGAATAATGACACCTCTTAAAACCCTGAAACCATCAGTGACTTGCCGTGAAGGTTTCAAAGTAGGTAGGGTCATCATATTGTTCCTCAGTTGTTTCAAAGAGTGCTCTCTCCTGTATTGATAGCAGGCCATCGATCTATGTTACGAGTAGTCATTGTATTCAGTAGACCCTGCTCATTTCTTGCTAATAACTGTTGGTTATACGGAAGCAGATGATACTGTTTTAAATATCTTTTTCTTACCCTTGATAATCATTGAAACTGTAGACTAAGAAAGATTTAGATTATGTATACAATGACCATCATAACTTTACCTCCTTTTGTACCAGGTTATTATCTTAATTTCTCTTCCAAAGTAGTAATTGCTTCAATCTTTTAACTACAAACAGATGTACAAGGTCAGTTTGCCTGTATAGATTTGTATACGTGTATATACGCTAAAAGAACCCCCCCAAAATTCCCACATTTTAAAAATAAGTCTCAGATTATGTCTGCATTGTGGCTTCTCAGTAACCTATTTAATTTTATTCAAAAGAATTTTTTATTTTGCAGTATCTTTAGTATTCATTCAGAAAGTGAGGAAGTTTAAAAACATTCTATGAAATAGGTTCTCTATTATATAGTAATGAAGATGCTATTATAATGCAGGAGAGAATATTGCTGTGTGTGTGATTGTATTTACGTATGTATTATATTGTTCCATTATTTACATAGCCTGTTACAGCATTCATATATATTTCATTCTGACATTTCACTAAAATGAATGGTAGGTGACGGTATATGGTGAATACAAATTTTAGAAAGATACTTTGACTGTAATTTAGTAATGTGTTGTGTGACATTTTGTTTTTCATGCAAGTTTGATTAACCCTCTTACGCCGATTGGACGTATTAAATGTAGACAAAAATTTTTTTTTAAATTCGCGGAAAAATACTTATAGGCCTATCAGCCAAAAACTTTTGAATCACAAGCCTTGGGGGATGCTGGGAGCTCATGGATCAAGGCGTTGTTTTGTTTACAATCGTTATGCAGGCGCACAAGCGCGAATTTCTTTCTTATCGCACTAAAAAGTATCAGTGACACATCTCAGAAATTATTTCGTCACTTTGACATAATTTTTGCACCATTTTAAATTAGCCGTTACATGGAGTATTATATTTGAAAATGTGCGTAATTTCATGTAGAATACAGCAAAAAATACTCGTGATTGTAGCTTCTATCAGTTTTGAAATATTTTCATATAAATAACAATAAGTGCCAAAATTTCAACCTTCGGTCAACTTTGACTCTACTGAAATGGTCGAAAAACGCAATTGTAAGCTAAAACTCTTATATTCTAGTAATATTCAATCATTTACCTTCATTTTGCAACAAATTGGACGTCTCTAGCACAATATTTCGATTTATGGTGAATTTATGAAAAAAACTTTTTCCTTACGTCTGCGCGGTAACTCTTCCGATAAATTTTTTTGTGCGATTGTCGTAATGTTTGCACCATTTTAAATTTGCTGTTACATAAAGTTTTATAAATGGAAATGTGTGCAATTTCATGCACAATACAACTAAAAATAACCCATGGTTGTAGCTTTTATCAGTTTTTAAATATTTTTATAAATAATGAATTGGAAGTCTCTAGCACAATATTTTGATTTATGGTGAATTTATGAAAAAAAGAAACATTTTCCTTACGTCCGCGCGGTAACTCTTTCGAAAAAAATCAGAAATTTTTTCGTGCGATTGTCGTAATGTTTATACCATTTTAAATTAGCTGTTACATAAAGTTTTATACATATATGAAAATGTGTGCAATTTCATGTAGAATTCAACAAAAAATGATTGAAGGTTGTAGCTTTTCTCATTTTCAAAATATTTGCATATAAATCACGATAAATAGAAAAAAAAACCACATTCGGTCAACTTTGACTCTACCGAAATAGTCGAAAAATGCAATTATAAGCTAAAACTCTTACAGTCTAGTAATATTCAGTCATTTATCTTCATTTTGAAACAAATTCAAAATCTCTAGCGCAATATTTAGATTTATGGTGAATTTTTAAAAGACTTTCATTCCCTCCGTACGTGGATTCTCCGCCGCAAATCTCCGAAATGCGTACATCGCATTATCGCTATATTTGCTCCATTTCATATTAGCCATTTCTTAGAGTTTTATATATTTCATGTAGAATACAACAAAAAATAATTAAAGGTTGTAGCTTTTCTCATTTTCGAAATATTTGCATATAAAAAAATATATATAAAAAAAATTCGACATTCGGTCAACTTTAACTCGTCCAAAATTGTAGAAAACTGCCATTTTAAGCTAAAACTCTTACAGTATAGTAATATTCAATCATTTATCTTCATTTTGAAACAAATTGGAAGTCTCTAGAACAATATTTAGATTTATGGTGAATTTTTGAAAAAAACTTTTTTTTACATTGCGTGTTACGAATTCATTCATCATTTTGTGATAATATTTTCTCTGTGTTGCTTTGATCGTTTTACAATGTGTTATATACCAAAATGATCGCAATTCAGTGTACAATACAACGAAAAAAAATTAACTCGTTAGATTAAACCGTTTTGCTCACAGAGCGATTTAAATATAATTATATATGAAATTTTGTTTTTGCGCTATCATATATTGCACTATTTATATATGATAATGATATTTTTTTCATTTCTGATCGTTGCATACTAAACTTCAGGCAATGACAAAAAAGGAGCCAAAAATGAACTCTTAATCTTGAAAACTAAGCGCGCTGTGATTTTTTGAAAAAAAGATTTTTTCCGCTTCGGCGCTCATTCCAAGACCCCCTCGGCATACGGGAGACGATTTTTATTATACCCCTTCGGCGTAAGAGGGTTAATTATGAATGTTTTGTACAGGTACGTTTCACTTTTTGTAAACTTTTTTTTTTTTTTTTTTTTTTTTTTTTCCTACAAAATTTTGCCTCAGTTATGGAAGATTTCCTCAAGTTTTCGTACACTCGGAAATGCTCTATCCGGGGTTCATGCATGACCGGGCCCCGTACCGAGTGCCCAAATAAAGCATCCCATATTCTTTCGTGACCCATATTACTTTTGTGTTCATTGTTTTTTTGTGTTTTTATTCAAGTGCAACTGCTAAATAAGCCGTCACGGGGCCAAAGAAAGTTCCAAGTGTTAGCCCTTTTGTAAAAAAAGGCGAGAAACATTGTAGAATTTAAGAAAGAACTTGTAGCAAAGTGTTAAAGGAAGTTACATGGCAATCTCGGTGTGAAAATGCCTACAACAAGCGCTACTGTTAGTGAACTTAAGGCCAATAGAGGCTGGTTTGAAAATTCAGAAAACGAATGGGCATTCATAATGTGCCTACTTTAGGGATTAAGGACATGTTTGCAAAGTGGAATGATGTTAAAAAATTTGGGGAGAATTATCATCCCAACAAAGAAGTTGTAATCCTTGTCTCCAACATGGTTTAATGACGCTACTATGCTTAACTTTAGGCTACTTTTAAAGAAACACCAGAAACAAATGTCTCTCAACAGTTTTGCTGTGCGACAGGGGTCCAGTAACTCTCAAGCCAGTCCTAGTGCTAATAAAAAACAAAGTGGGGAAGTAACCTCAGATAGTGCCAGTAAAAAACGAAGAGATGTAACCTCAGATAGGTCCTTGATACCTGAAGTTCTTCTGGAGGGAGATTCCTCTTCCAAACAATAACCTCTCCACCTTCCCATCCCCTCTTCTCCGTCTTCCATAGGCTAATGAGTGTTTTCCATAAAGGTAAGAGTGATGTCAAATGTTCATTTATTAATTTCATCAGTCATTTATATTTATTTCTCATTGTTTTCTTTATGTAAAACTGTTTATTTCTTATAAAATGTATTTTTTTTGTTAACATTTTTGGGGATCTGTAACACATTAATTGTATTGACATTATTCCTTATGGAAATTATTGTTGCAGTTTTTTGTCCTTTTTGGATTTTATGAGGGGTTCTGGAACGGATTATGTACGAAAACCAAGGTTTCACTGTAATTTTATATGTACAGATCTTAGCAATGAGATAAAGAAATGAACTGAACTGATATGCTATTTCAGAAATCCCTATCCTTGAACTGTGTTTGTTAGGGCTATTGAAGGAGTATGGGTCACAGTCAGTGTCTTGCCTGCTGAATAAAGAGGATAGTTTAGCAAGAATAACCTTAAGAAGGATATTCTATAATTGTAGTATTTTGGGTACCATTTAAGGTAATCTAAAACTAAACTGACTTCACAAGGGATATTTTTTTATTTTGATTATATATTTAATTAAACTATTGCCTGTTTCAGATGGTGGAACCATAATGATATCAACAACCATAGGCCTTTTGAAGTTGCTTAGTAGGAAGGAACAAGCTTACACACTAGCTCAAGTAAAAGCCTTGATTATAGATGATGGCTTGAAGGTTTTAACTGCTCTAATGAATTCGAATCCAATGGATGAAAATCTTAGTGGCCTATTATCCAAGCCAGGTAGGTACTGCTGTCTATGGTTTACTCAATATGACACTGGACTTGTAAGGTTTGGATATTTTTTGTAAGACTTCAACATATATTTGCAGGTTGCCAGTGATTCATTTACATTTAAATGAAATTTAAATTGGTGCAGAGTATGGGTGTTCATTGTTATTTCCTTGGGTAATTTTAAACAAGTCATTAAACTATTTAAAACTATTTTATAGAAATTAAAGCTTCCTCATTTTTCTTGGCTTTTCAGGAAGATTTGGATCTTTCAGTATGATATGTAATTGAGTTAGTCTCAGTTTGTTACTTCTGGAAATGGAAGTTTGTCTGAATTTATTACAGACCGACAACTGAACATGTGAAAGGAAATTCTGAGTTCAGATCAACATTAGCTGAAACATGAGTTAACTTTCAAATTAAGTGGAGGTTCAGCCAGTGCTCTTTGTAAATAAGCTATGTACATAGTTCTTGGAGTTATTGCCTCTCTAATTAGTGATTTTAGGTGTGTTCTTATCTGCTTAAAACATGGCCAGTAGTAATTTCATTGTTTCTGCATTCCAATGAATTGCATACAGGCAGTCCCCGGTTATCGGGAGCAGGTGGGGGTTCCGTTCTGAGGGTTTGATGATAAGTGAAAATCGCAGCTAACCGAGAATATGGCACCAATAACTGGAATTTGGTGCAGGTAACCGCAGCACCTCTGTTAGGTATGTATCAGCACTGAACCGGAATTTGGCACATTTCAGTGCTGAAAATTGCCAATTTTTGGCAATTTTCACTACTAGATAAGCCCCCATAAAACCTTATTGCTGATAACTGGGGACTGCCTGTATAAGGGAACAAGAAGTGTATTTTTACTAACGTCATACAAGTTATAATTTCTCAAGAAATTTTGTATAAGTTATATTATAATTTCTTAAGAAAGCACATGGTAGGTAACTTTCCCCTTGTGAAAAATTGTCCGTTTTCATGGACTGCAGCTGCATAACCAAGTTTTCTTTTGATATTTTATATACAAAACATTTCCAGCTTGTAGCAGAATGTTAGTTACCGGTGTTGATAGCAGATATACTTGCGTATTGGGAGTTGATTTAGTAATTAGTTAATCTAGTAATGTGACTTTACACAAGAAAGGCATGGTATGTTACTGTGGTTTTATTTTTTATGAGACTGAAGACAATTGAAATGTTCATTAACAAAAAAAACTCTCAATTTAATACATGATAATTGTATAATAATGATGATACGCATGAAGAGAGGTGATTATAAAAATGGATCTCCCAACTGCAAGCATAGCCGAGTTTAATGTGGAAAAGGTAGTCATAGCACTGGAGCTCTTTGCTAAAGTTGACAAAGACCAGTTTGCTTATTACCCTTGTATGTGAAGTGCTTCATCATCATTTAACATTTTTATGTCAAATTTTCCCTTTGTGGGCTTAAACATGAAATAAGCTTTCTTCGCCCTCTTCTGTTTTGTGCACTTTCCTTCTAAATTCCTATCTGACTTAGGTCCTTAAATGTGACCTTTATCTATATTTTCCTTGGCTTATTACAGGTCTTTATCTTATTACTTTAATTTCTACTTTATTGACTAACGGTTGCTCATTATGTCCAAACAATTTCAGTCTGTAAGAAATTTTATGTATGTTTTCCATTTCATTGCAACTTCTCATTTGAAATATGATTTTCCCACTGTACTTTGACTATGGAGTTAGAATTATAATTAGAGTCATATCCTTGTCAATCCCCTTCATTTTTCCATTTTCTTTGTTAGTTCCCATGGATAGAGTAGTACATAAAGTATGCATGCATCATAATTTTATACAATTATATACCAATATGCCAGCAATATCTTTCCACTTCATTAGGGCTCTTTCTATTTTTTCCTTCCCACTCAATACCTGCTTCACAGACTAGGGTCTCCAAGGTAACAAAAGTACTCTACCCCTCTTTATACTTGCCTTTCCACCACCATCTCTTCTTTCTTCCACATTAGCTCTGGCATCTCAGTCACTGGAAATCATATAAGGCAGTCCCCGGGTTACGACGGGTTTGGCTTATGATGTTCCGAGGTTAAGGCGCTTTTCAATTATATTCATCAGAAATTATTTCCAGGGTTACAATGAATTTCCCAGGGTTATAACGCCTACAACGCTGATATGGCAGAAAAAATTGACCAAAAATGCAAAATAATCAATATTTGAAGTTTTTTATGAAAAATGCAATAAAAGTGCATTTTACATAGTTTTGAATGCACCCAAAGCATTAAAAGTAAGGTTTTCTTAGGATTTTTGGCGATGTTCCGGCTTACAACGTGTCTCAAGAACGGAACCCCCGTCGTAACCCGGGGACTGCCTGTATACCTATCATGGATATTTTTTAATTTTCAGCATCTCTTGTGACACCATATGTTACGTTTGAGGCTTACATGTCCCAGAATTTCCAAATACAGTAGGGCCTCGATAATCACGGGGGATAGGGCCCAGAACCCCCCGTGATAAGTAAATACCCGTGTTATCCTGATACCACCCCTAAAAATTGCTTTAAACTGCCTACTTTAATAATTAACCCACCCAAGACCACTATTTCAATGTTTATAACTGCCTACTTTAGTTCAAGCACCAAATATGTCTTCAACTATCACCTTAAACTAAATTCAAGACAGTTTCAAAGTTATTCTTTCCTATCTTCAATTTCCCCTTCATCAGATCAGCAAACAAAAGTATACAGGCAGTCCCCGGGTTACGACGGGGGTTCCGTTCTTGAGACGCGTCGTAATCCGAAAATCGTCGTAAGCCGGAACGACGCTTGGAAATATGTCTTAAACTAATAAAAAGTTATAAAAACCTTACTTGTAATCCTTTGGTTACACTACATGTCGTTTCCTGTAGTTTTATGTACAACCTGGAGTTATTTTCATAAAAGAATGCTGGTTCTTGAAGGTAAAAACTATTGTAATCCTCTGGTGACACTACATTCTTGAAGTTTTATGTACAACCTGGAGTGATTTCGCAAAATCTTGAGGGCTACAAGAACAGCTGATTACTATTTACGTATCATATAGACTAATTAAAGTAAATGTATCTTTAAATAGGCTTATATATTAGTATCAACAAAACATTTCCTGCCATGAGTCAGAGGCCGTTTAATGAAACGAACACTTCTCTGTCCTATCTGTTCAGAAAATAAACGTTACGTCAATCCCCGAGACCATTGTTGCCAAAGCGTCTCTCTCTCTCTCTCTCGTCCTCTCGTCTCTCTCTCTCTCTCTCTCTCTCTCTCTCTCTCTCTCTCTCTCTCTCTCTCTCTCTCTCTGATCAAATTACATTGGAAACTTGACATACGATTGCCCTAATATACGAATGTTTTGAGATATAACAGAAAATTTGCGAAAATACAAGCTTTGATATACAACGAAATATTTGAGATACGATTTTGCGATGAGTGTTAGTTTGTATAGGCGACCGATAAATGGCGTTCAGTCTGTTTGTTTGTTGGTGCTGCATGTTAACACGTCGTTGTTTAGTTCGTTGTATTTGCGCCTATTTTTCGTGTTATTTTGTCTATTTTATTATTAACCATGGGTCTCAAAGCTAAAGACAAAGCAGGTGATAAGAAAAAACCCAAGAAAATGATTTCGATGGAAGCAAAACATGAAATTATAGCAAAGCATGAACGTGGCGTTCGTATCGTCGATTTGGCAAACGAGTATGGTCGAAATCCTTCTACAATATCCACGATCATCAAGCAGAAGGAAGCTATAAAAACCCCCGAGACCATTGTTGCCAAAGCGTCTCTCTCTCTCTCTCTCCCCCTCTCTCTCTCTCTCTCTCTCTCTCTCTCTCTCTCTCTCTCTCTCTCTCTCTCTCTCTCTCTCTCTCTCTGATCAAATTACGTACTGGATAATGTCTCTCTTTGGATACTTCGATTTTGCCAAATATTGAGGGCTACAAGAACAGTTGATTACTATTTACGTATCATATAGACTAATTAAAGTAAACGTATCTTTAAATAGGCTTATATTATTAGTATCAACAAAACATTTACTGGCATGAGTCAGAGGCCGTTTAACGAAACGAACACTTCTCTGTCCTTAACTCGGAGCGTCGGAAGACGCTCTCTCTCTCTCTCTCTCTCTCTCTCTCTCTCTCTCTCTCTCTCTCTCTCTCTCTCTCTCTCTCTCTCTCTCTCTGATCAAATTACTGGATAATGTCTCTCTTTGGATACTTGAATTTGCGTTGTAATCTAACCAGAAACTTCGTTTTGTTATTATTACTGGAAACAAGCAATGATTTTTTCATTATTTGCGCTTTTGGACTGTTATATGTAAACTAGTATGTATTCATTCACTCGGAAACTAGTTCCGCATATGAGGCGTCACTAAAAAACATAGAAAAATACAACATAAAAAGTGTCGAAAATCATCATAATCTCAAAATTTTTGTTGTAATCTAACCAAACTTATTTTTATTATATACTGTGCTAAACTATAAAGGATTTTTATCATAGTATGCGTTTTTTAAAAGCGTCGTTAACTCGGAGCGTCGGAAGCGTCAGCGTCGTAACCTCGGAACAAGCGTCGTAACCCAGGACGGATTTTTCCATTGAATATTTAAGAAAAAGCGTCGTAAACTCGGAACGTCGTAAGCCGGAACCGTCGTAACCCGGGGACCGCCTGTATTACCTAACAATTCCTTTCCATTTTCATGATTTGGCTGCTGCACCAAACTAAAAGTACATAGTATATCTATTTTGTGAATGAACATATTTATGATAAAAAAAACATGATTTACTGTAAAGATTACAGCACCCAACTATAATATTAATGTATAAACAGCAAAATACCGCAATAAAAATCTAGTTTTGTCTTTTGTTTACGTTTAGAATCAGCTGATGGACGTTTATTACCGAAAGAATTATTTTGGAAAACAATTTAGTTGCCGAAAGAAACTAATTTATTAATGGAATTATCATTATCATTAACTTTGTACATAATAGTTTATGGTATTATGATTCAGTAATTCATATTTATTGAGAGAGAGAGAGAGAGAGAGAGAGGAGAGAGAGACGAGAGAGAGCGAGAGAGATAGAGAGAAGGAGAGAGAGAGATAGAGAGAGAGAGAGAGAGAGAGAAGAGAGAGAGGCAGCTTGGATGAGAGTAACTGTTGAATAGCTTGAGAGACCAGCTTAGGACGAGCGTACTGATACTAGCTTAGCTCGAGAAATACATAATGTTATCTGCATTTGAAATATTTTTATGGTGATAAGAAATGAAACATGGATAGTGATAAGATATTCTCTTGTATACTGTTATAATGTGATAATCATTGAGTCAACTATAAAAGTTGTATTGAAACTGTTTCGTAAATCACAGAAAGAATAAAAGACCTTTTTGATCTTTTCTTAGATAATAAATAGATCGTATATAGTTTTTTCTGCAAGTGATAAAAGAAAAAAGAGAGAGAGAGAAGAAGATGAGAGAGAGAGAGAGAAGGATAAGCTTGGGGGAGAGTAAAAACTGTTGAAATAGCTTGGAGAGACCAGCTTTAGGACGAGCGTACTTGTTATTAGTTATAGGCTCGAGAAATACATAATGAATTTGTATTTGAAATATTTATGGTGATAAGAAATGAAACATGCGATGGGGGGGGTTAGTGATAAGATAAATTCTTATTTTTTGATATACTGTTATAATGTGATAATCATTGAGTCAACTATAAAAAAGTTGTATTGAAGCAGTTTCGTAAATTCACGAAAGAATAAAAGACTTTTTGTTCTTTTTTACGATAATAATAGATCAGTATATAGTGTTTCTGCAAAGATGATTAAAAGAAAGAAAGAAAAGCAAAGAAAGAGAAGGAGGAGAGAGAGAGAGGTGAGAGAGACGAGATGGGAGGAGAGAGAGAGAGAGAGGAGAGAGAGAGAGAGAGAAGCTTGGGATGAGAGTAACTGTTGAATAGCTTGAGAGACCAGCTTAGGACGAGCGTACTGTTACTAGTTTAGCTCGAGAAATACATAATGAAATTTGTATTTGAAATATTTTTATGGTGATAAGAAATGAAACATGGATAGTGATAAGATATTCTCTTGTATACTGTTATAATGTGATAATCATTGAGTCAACTATAAAAGTTGTATTGAAGCAGTTTCGTAAATCACAGAAAGAATAAAAGACCTTTTTGTTCTTTTATTACGATAATAATAGATCAGTATTAAAGTTTTTTCTGCAAGTGATAAAAGAGAGAGAGAGAGAGGAGAGAGAGAGAGAGAGAGAAATTTGCTATTTACATTCATAGTATTTGAACATTTGTAAATGAGTGTATCCTAAAAATCATTTAGTTATGAAAAGAAGAAGAAAACACAGTAATTAGTGAATCTTGCTCTATGATAAAATTCGCGATTTTGTTAATTTTCCGGGATATACGTAGTATTTGGGCTCCACAAAAAAGTAAGTGATTTATGACAGAATTTAGAGGATACTTACGTAAAAATACATCGGTAGTTTGTTGAACGGTGTAACCACTATCATATTGTGTACGGAGACTAGGTTTGGTGACGTCACGGTGGTCATACGTATTTTTTTCGTGAATGAATATACGTTTATGATTAAAAAAATAGTTACTGTACTGCTTAGAGTACCATACTGTAATATTAATGTAATCACATCAAACTAAAGTAATCGTTGCTTGCTGTAAAAATATAAAGTGTATTTTTGTCTTTTGAAAAATGCATTCCCCAAGGAATTATTCCTTTAAGAAGCTTTTTATTATGAAGATATGCCAATAATATATAAGATATGCGTTTTATTATGAATATAATTATGACAATAATACATAAGGTAAAATGGTTTTATTACGTTTAAGCTTTGCCGCCGATCGCAAACAACAATACGATAATCTATGACAATTATCGTTTGTATGACTGCCGTGTTTGATTACGTTATACCTAAACAATAAAGAAGTTCGAATTGAAAATTAATGTTTTCCTAAATGTTATTACTACTGTAATTACAATAATACTATTAACGTTTCTAAAAGGTTAAGAATGACAAAGGTGCTGTTAAGTGTAACTCAATGTTTACATTTCTGCTGGCCGCTCAACTACAAGTTTGTCAATTATGTGGGATTATTCCATGAATAGGCTACATATTATGAAGGCATGCCAATAATATATAAGGTGAGAATGGTTTTATTACCTTTAATGTCAGTTAATGTTTAATATCATAATGTGAATCTGTTCATGCATTTGTTGGTTATCGGAACCGGACGAGGCTTATATACCAGGGATTCATACCAGTGATAGGTATAGACTGAGAAGTGGTCCAAGGAAAACCCGTGATTAACTGAATCCGTGATTGCTGATCCGTGACTAAGCGAGGCCCCACTGTATGACCATTTTCCTGACTACATGTTTCTGTTTCCTTTCCAGTCACCATAGGCTTTGTTTTGATTGTGTTACTTTTCAATCCTCTGTACTCTACATTCCAGTTTTGTACATGAACTTCCCTGCCAGATATATACTTAGCTATAGTCTCCGACGTTCCGACAGAATTTCAAATCTCGCGGCACACGCGACAGGTAGGTCAGGTGGTCTACCTTACCCGCCGCTGGGTGGCGGGCGTATGAACCAATCTATCTCTCCAGCCAGATTTTTTTCTGTCGCTGAAGCGATAACAACTGTTGTCGTTTCATTCCGATATATTCTTCTTTTCTCGCTTGCCTGGAGATTGATTTGGACATTTTGGTGACGTATTCGCTCTATTTTGGCTTGGCATACGCTGATTGTGGACCGTTATTGACTTTGCGCTGGATTTTCCTGTAGAATGTCTGATTTTGATTCTGTTTCCAAAACTCCGGTTTTGTTTAGAGTATGTTTGACCGATGGATGTAAGGTGAGGTTACCGAAAGCTGCGGTTGACCCTCACACTTTCTGTGTTAAATGTAGGGGGAATGAATGTTCGTTTAGTAACCCGTGTCAAGAGTGTGAGGTTTTGAACGAAGATGAATATAAGGCTCTTTCTTCTTATATTAGGAAACTTGAAAGGGATAGGGTACATAAAGCTTCTTCAAGGAGTTCGAGCAGGTCGAGAATGAGTGAGAATGAAACTAACATTAATGTAGTTTTAGAACCTTCCTCCCAGGTCTCAGCTCCCGCTCCCCGCACCGAAGCCGTAGATCGTCTTCGAGGCGGCGGCCTCCCAAAAGCTTCCTGTGTTCTAAGGAAGACAAGAATCTTCGTACTGATCAAGGTAAGAGTGTCAGTGATGATAAGTGCAGTGTACCCAGTGAAGTGGAGGGTGCGTCTGACCGGCTCCTTAGTGCCTCCAGGCCTAGACCTCTTCCAGACTCCCAGTTCCAGTGGAGGAGGAAAGTCGAAAGCCACAGGAGGGCTAGGGAGAGCCCCCACCGGTCAGGCGTCCCCTCGGCAGATCCTGAAGTTCGCTCCCAGGCTGCCTTGGATCGTAAGAAGAAGGATATTCTTCGTCAGTGTTTTTCGTCATCCTCTTCTCCTTCGCCGAAGCGTGGTTGGAGCTCTAAGGAGGCGTCACGCCCGTTGAAGAGGGCTGCGGAGGCTCCCTTCAGTACGTTAGCGTCCAGCCCAGAAGACTTTTCTGATGTAGCTTCCTTGCAAGCAAAGAAGCCTAGGAGATCCAGTGATCGCCCTCCTTCTCCCGCTCCTCGCGCTGAGCTTGCTTCGGAAGAAGATCCTGGGGACTCTCCTTCTCGAGTGCTAGCGGGCCTACAAGCTCAGATCACAGCCTTGGCGGACTCCTTGGCATCGAGATCGCGTAGAAGGAAGGATTTGTCTCTCCCTATCAAGAGATCGAGGCGCGTTTCGTCGGAAGAGCGCTCTCCTTGTAATCGGCGATCTCCTTCTTTTGAGGATACTTCTACACATCGTAACATTTCACGAAAGGAACACCACTCCCGCTCGGAGGTGTCGAGACGCCATTCGTCGGATAGGCGCTCCTTGGACTATCAAGATATTTCCCCAGATCGGATTCCTGCCTCGGGTAGACGCTCAGCCCCTTCTGTTTCTCCTTCTTCTAGAGTTCGTGCAAGAAGAGAGAGTCGCTCAGGTCATAGAAGACTTATTTCGTCGTCTCCGTCTCATCTTTCTTCTCCTCGCCTTCTCAGAGAACCTAGGGAATGCCCTTCTGAAAGTAGGCGCACTTCTCCTTCCGACTACTGTCGTCGGGCGTCGGATAACGTGACTGGTAGGCGCTCATCGCATGGAGTTCGCTCCTCCCCTGTAAGACATCAAGAGTCTAGTAGGAGCCCTGCTCCTGGTAAGCGTCCTTCTTTTAGTAGCTGTTCTCCCGGAGAAAGACGCCTTGATCCTCGTTTGCTTCGTTCTCCTAGTAGGCGCTCTTCGTTCTCGAGACTCCCTACTCCTGATCGGTCTCCTCTTGCTAGAAGTCAAGAACGCCTCAAGCGCCCTGCTTCTGTTAGGCGCTCGGAGCCTTACAGACGTTCTCCCCTTGGTAAGGACCAAGATCTCGTCGAACGCCCTGTTCCGTTTAAGCGCTCGGAGCATAGCAGCCGCTCTCCGCTTCGTAGGCATCAAGAGCCTCTCAAGCGCCCTGCTCCTGATAGGCGCCCTATTTTTAGCAACGTTTCGCCGCTTGGTAGGCGCCAGGATTCCCCTAAGCGCCCTGTGACAGATAGGCGCTCGGCGCCTAGTAGCCGCTCTCCTCACGATCGGCGCCAGGATTTTAGTAGGCGCTCTCCCTCTCGTAGTTTCCCTAGGGATAGACGTGGTCTTTCTAGGGAAAGGAGTCCTTCCTCTTTTGCTGTTAAGAGTTTGTCTTCGTTTAGGAAGGAATGCGAGATTAGACAAGAATTTTCGGATAAGCGTCCTTCTTTTACGACTCGTCGTTCTCCTGTACGCCTCTCTACTTTGGAATCTTCTCCTCATTCAAGACGTTTGTCTCCTTCATCGCACTGTACCCCAGCTAGGAAATCATCTAAGGATTCTCATAAGGATCCTCATCCTCGTACTCCTCTTCAAGAAGACCAGGAAGCCTCTGAGGAAGAAACTAATACATCGGCAACAGTTTCTTCGTACAAGAAGCTCACAGAGCTTCTCCTTCAGGAGTTCGGAGAGTCTTTGAGCCCTACTGCTCCTCCTTCTCCACAGCGAAAGCAACGAAAGGATCTTCGTGTGTGAGAATGAAACTGACTCTTTCTATGAAGAAAGCGCTCAAGAGTTTCGGTTCATGGATGCGTACTAAAGAAGAAGCGGGGAAAACTATGTTTGCCTTCCCTCCGTCGAAGCTTTCAGGACGGACAGGATTTTGGTATGAGACAGGAGAACCCTTGGGACTGGGCCTTCCGTCTTCAGCTGACGCAGATTTTTCGGCACTAGTAGACGCCACTAGAAGATCAGCTTTGAATTCGGCCAAAACTACGTGGGCAATGAATGAAATAGATCACATTCTAAAAGGCATTTTTTAGAGTCTTGGAAGTTTCAACTTTCTCGATTGGTCCCTCGGAGTCCTAGCCAAGAAAACTCAAGGACCGGACACGTTTTCTCCGGAGGATTTGAATTGTGTCTTATCCTGTATGGATAAATCGGTGAGGGATGGGGCCAGCGAAATAGCTTCACTGTTTGGAGCAGGGGTCTTGAAGAAAAGATCAGTATTTTGCTCATTTTTAACAAGTCTGTCTCACATGCTCAGAGATCGTCTTTGCTTTTTGCCCCTCTCTCTACGCAGCTGTTTCCTAAACACCTGGTTCAAGACATTTCGAAGGCTCTCTCTGCCAAAGCTATGCAGGACCTTCTAGCGCAGTCTGCAAGGAAGCCGCGCCCTACCTTCCAGACTAAGACGAAGAAAGCTAAGCCGACCTCTCAGGAACCCTTTCGAGGGGCTTCTACCTCTAGATCCTCTTCGTTCAGAGGTCGGAAACCAAATAGAAGAGGGAGGACTTACGAAGTCAATCAAACCTCCCAAGTAAGACTCAAGTCCTTCAGACAACTGTAGGCGCCAGGCTTTTACAGTTTGCAGAAGTCTCCGGGCCCAGAAAGACGCAGATGCCTGGACCCTGTCAATTTTGAGGAAGGGCTATCTCATCCCGTTCTCTTCGAGGCCTCCCTTGACGAATACCCCGAGGGAGTTGACGGCCAGATACAGGGACCCCATCATGAATCAAGCCCTCCGACTAGCGGTAGATCAGATGCTGGAAAAGGAGGCGATCGAACTAGTGGCAGATCATCTTTCGGCAGGCTTTTACAACCGCCTGTTCCTAGTTCCGAAATCCTCAGGGGGATGGAGGCCGGTGTTGGACGTAAGCGCCCTGAACTTCTTCGTCGAAAAGAAGAAGTTCACGATGGAGACCACTGCCTCGGTGTTAGCAGCACTCTGTCCAGGGGACTGGATGGTGTCCTTGGACTTACAGGACGCTTAATTATTCCCACGTACCAATCCATCCTTCCTCGAGGAAGTTTCTAAGATTCATGATGGGGGGAAGAATCTTCCAATTCAGGGCCCTGTGTTTTGGCCTCTCCACGGCCCCCCAAGTCTTTGCGGCCATCATGAGGAATGTGGCACAATGGCTTCACCTAGAAGGGGTGAGGATTTCGCTCTATCTCGACGATTGGCTTATAAGAGCCAATTCCAGAGATCGTTGTCTGAAGGACATGAAGAAAACCCTGGATTTGACTTATTCCTTAGGACTTCTGGTCAATCTGCAGAAGTCAAGTCTGATTCCCGCTCAAGAGTGCGTTTATCTGGGGATCCAGATGAACTCTCTGAGTTTTCGGGCTTTTCCATCACAGGAGAGGATAGCCCGGGGACTCGAAAAAGTAACAACCTTCTTAGGGAAAGAAGTATGCATAGTGAGGGAGTGGATGAGTCTGCTGGGGACGCTCTCCTCACTGGAGCAATTTTTTCCCCTAGGAAGGTTGCACCTGAGACCGCTCCAATTCTTTCTTCATCGGAATTGGAGTCGTCCTTCTCAGGATTTGAAGTTCTCCCTGTCAATTTCTCATCAAATCAAGAAGGAGTTAGCATGGTGGGCGGATCCCAACAAGTTCTCGCAGGGACTGCCTCTTCAATCCCAGAACCCCAGCCTGGTGTTGTTCTCCGATGCGTCGGAAACAGGGTGGGGGGCGACTCTGGGAACCAAGGAGGTGTCAGGAACCTGGGTGGGGACCAGTCTTCCTGGCACATCAACAGGAAAGAACTAATAGCCATGTGGCTTGCTCTGAAGGAGTTCGAGTCAGATGTGACAGGAGCAGTTGTGCAAATAAACTCGGACAACACCACGGCTCTGGCATACATCAAGAAACAGGGGGGGACGCATTCCTTCTCTCTGTACGAAATAACAAGAGATCTTCTTCTGTGGACAGAAGAAAGGGGGATAAAACTTCTCACCAGATTCGTACAGGGAGAAAGGAATGTAAGGGCAGATCTCCTCAGCAGGAAAGATCAGGTCCTTCCCACAGAGTGGACTCTGCACCAAGATGTTTGCCAGAGCCTTTGGAAGTTGTGGGGCAGGCCTCTCTTAGACCTGTTTGCAACTTCAAAGAACAAAAGACTGGATCTGTATTGCTCGCCCATCTCGGATCCAGGAGCAATAGGGATAGACGCTCTCCTACTCGATTGGAAAGGACTCGATGTATACGCATTTCCCCCTTCAAGATTCTGGGGTTGACTTTAAAAAAGTTCGCAGAGTCAGATTCCGCGAGGATGACTTTGATAGCTCCCTTTTGGCCAGCACAAGATTGGTTCACAGAGGTGCTGGAATGGCTAGTGGATTTTCCAAGATCGCTTCCTCTAAGGAGCGATCTACTCAGACAGCCCCACTTCGACAGGTACCACAAAAAACCTCCCCGCTCTCAGTCTGACTGGCTTCAGACTGTCCAGAAACTGGTCAGAGCGAAAGGCTTTTCGTCAGCAGCTGCTAAGGCAATCGCTAGAGCGAGGAGGTCTTCCACCTTACGAGTGTACCAGTCGAAGTGGGATGTCTTCAGAAGATGGTGCAAGAGGAATAACGTTTCCTCTTCCAGTACCTCTGTGAATCAAATTGCAGACTTCTTTTTATTCTTAAGACAAGAATGTGGCTTAGTCGTTTCGACAATTAAAGGCTATCGTAGTATGTTGGCGAATGTTCTTTCAGGCACAGGGGCCTCAACTTATCGGAAGATAAGGACCTACAGGACCTTATTAGGTCTTTTGATACAACGAAAATGCAGTCTCCTAAGACACCTAGCTGGAATTTGGATGTAGTCCTTCAATTCCTTGGGTCCTCTAGGTTTGAACCCCCTAATTCAGCCTCATTCAGAGACCTTACCAGGAAGACTCTGTTTTTGTTTTTGATGGCTCTAGCTTCCGCCAGAAGAGTGAGTGAGCTTCAGGCGATTGATGGTAATGTGGGTTTTAAGGAGGACTCTCTCATTTGCTCTTTCCTTCCTGGTTTTCTTGCAAAGAACGAGAACCCATCAAGTCCATGGCCCAAGAACTTCGAGATTCGTGGGTTATCTTCTTTGGTAGGAGAAGAACCCGAGAGAACTCTTTGCCCAGTGAGAATGGTGAAATACTACCTTAGAAGAAAAGAGCAACTGAAAGCCAACCGAGAGGTCCTGTGGTGTTCAGTAAAAGAGCCTACTCGTCCATTGTCGAAGAACGCATTGTCCTTCTTCTTGAGAAGCCTCATCAAAGAAGCACACGGATCCTGCAGAGAAGAACATCTTAGGCTTCTTAAAGTGAAAGCACACGAAGTAAGAGCCATAGCAACTTCTCTTGCTTTCAACAAGAATATGTCCGTGCGAAATCTGATGGAGACAACATTCTGGAGATGTCAGTCAGTGTTCGCGAACCACTACTTACGTGATGTGAGAATCACTTACGAAAAATGCTTCGCCTTGGGCCCGTACGTATCTGCAGATTCAGTGCTGGGGCAGGGAGCTGGAACTCATCCTGTTTAGTAGTATAAATTTTTTCCCCTTGTATTTGTTGTTGTTGGTTGCCTTAAAGAGGATGCATGAAGGCATCTCTTTAGGTCGTAATACTAATCTTTAGTAGTTTGGTTAGGTGGTCTGATGAGTGTGGCTCCTTGCAGTAGTAGTGGTTAGGACCTGTTAAGATAGGGACGAACTCCCTTTAACAGGATCCGACTTGGATTCTACCACACAAAGGGATCATATATCCCAGTGGTAGATCCGAGAGTCTTTCAGCATCAGGTCACGTCCTAGCTGTAGCTCTCCAGGCAACGCAGACTCAGAGACAGTATCAATGAAGTCTTCTGCCTGAACAGGTAAGAACCAAGGTTATTTATATCCTACAACATCAGTTGTTTCTTATCTCTCCTTATTACTTTAGCTGTCTCTTACCCTCCACCAAGGGTACCAATCAGCTAAGTATATATCTGGCAGGGAAGTTCATGTACAAAAATGATATTGTTAAACTACAATAAAGTTTTGTACATACTTACCTGGCAGATATATACGTCTAATGGCCCACCCAGCCTCCCCTCAGGAGACAGGTGAAAGAAAAAAAATCTGGCTGGAGAGATAGATTGGTTCATACGCCCGCCACCCAGCGGCGGTAGTAGGAGACCACCTGACCTACCTGTCGCGTGTGCCGCGAGATTTGAAATTCTGTCGGAACGTCGGAGACTATAGCTAAGTATATATCTGCCAGGTAAGTATGTACAAAACTTTATTGTAGTTTAACAATATCATTTTTCATTCTCTGACATTTCTGTAATCTGCTGTTAACAACTTAACACTAGGCCATTTGTGCATAGCAGTTCCCAGGGCTTCTGAATATACCCAAAAATTATGAGTATGACTACAAAGATACATACTGTTATAATCAATTGAGAGATTTTTTAGAAAGTTTTTTGCATTCATTCATGGCAGTAACTGCTTTGTTACTGTTCAGACAACATTTAGTCCTCTGAATATTTTCAGTTATAAGCAGAACTTTGTAGATGTGAAAAGATATGATTCGGATGCAATGTTGTTGATTTGTATAACAAGATGTGTTCAGCCTTTGCATGTTGCAGCAAAAAAGGTAAGAGTTGGTTCTGTTTGCACTCCTGATCATCTGTTTTATTTATATTATCTCAATGGTTGGATAATTAAAAGTTTCTATGATAAATGGTATTAAAGGATGGAAAACCAAGGATATGGGTTTTATAATTCACAAAATTGTATTTTGAAACAGTTTTTGTCCCAACAAACCTCTTACTTATACTGTATCCCCCATTTTGTGGTTGAATTAATTTTGGACACATCAGCAAATAAGAACAGCTGTAAACATCAGCTTCATGCTTGCATTCATGGATTTTCAAGCCCTCGGCAGCCAAATGCCACATTTCTTACATTTCACAAGCCTTTAGCAGCTCTCCACTGGAGTTCTGTAGTTTGCAGTTGCATTTTTAATTCCTTGCTTTTCCACAGTTGAGAATAAAATATTTCTGTTTTGTTTTCTAAAGGTTTTTCTACAGCAGTGGAGGATTTCCACAGCAATTGGTAGACTTGCCTTCATTGGTGTTAGTTCCATTGCAGCAAGAAAAATTATTACTTCCTTTAAGATTTCTGAAGAGTAGCACTGCAATTATTATTATTATTATTATTATTATTATTATTATTATTATTATTATTATTATTATTATTATTATTATTATTATTATTATTATTATTATTATCATGCTATTCGACTGGGTGGTTTTGTAGTGTGGGGCACTGAGGTGCATCCTGCCTCCCTAGGTATCCATAACTTTTCTTACTATGTGTGCTGTTTCTAGGAGCATACTTTTCTCCATGAGTCCTGGAGCTACTTCAGCATCTGATTTTTCCAGGTTCCTTTTCAGGGAACTTGGGATCGTACCTAGTGTCCCCATGATTATGGGTACTACAATTTCCACTGGCATATCACATATCCTTTTTATTTCTGTTTTCAGGTCTTGGTACTTATAAATTGTTTCTCTTTTTTTCTCATCTACTCTGGTATCCCATGGTATTGTGACATCGATGGGTGATATTCTCTTCTTAGTTTTGTCAATCAGTTTCATGCATCACCCTATCTGTTTTGATACCATAGTCCCAGAGGATCTTTGCCTGATCATTTTCTATCACCCCCTCAGATTGGTGTTCTTACCACTTATTACTGCAAGGTAGCTGTTTTTTCTTGCACTCGCTCCATTACTACTGAATCATGCCTCTATTTGTACTGGTTCTGTGTAAGTGCCAGACATTCTCTTGCTTTGTAGTTTATGGTCTTGTTTTTCACATTGCAATTCCTGCATATGTGCAAGATGTTATTTCCATATATCATTCTTTGGATATATTTGGTTCTTAGGGCCTGATCTTGTGCCACTGTTAGCATTCCTTCTATTTCCTTGAGTTCTCCCCTCTGCAGCTATTGCCATGTCTCATCACTGGCCAGTTATTTAGTCTCTCTCATCTACTATCAGTGCATTCATTCACTTAGCCATTTTTCTATTCTGTTTGTCAATCTCCTGTCTATGTATATTTCTGGATTTTCATCTACTTATCAGTCTTTCTTCCCTTGCACTCCTTAGTCATTTTCACTGGTTTTCAGATATTGCCCAGTGCTCTGCTCTCGATTTTGACACAGTCCTTTTTGCTTAGTACAGTGGGTCATCCCTTAGTCATGGATCAGTAGTCGTTGTATCAGTTAGCCACAGGTTTTTCCTTAGACCACTTCTCAGTCTATATCGTGGGTATGAATCACAGCATCGGTGATTTGTTTGTGTTGTGTAATGATGATTATCGATAGGCTAAGCCTCGGCCGTGGTCCAATAACCATTGACATGAATGAAAAGATTCACGCTATAAAAACTGACCATGAAGGTAATAAAATCATTTTCACCTTATATATTATTGGCATATTCTTCATAATAAATAACCTATTCAAGGAGTAATTTCATATCAATGAAATCAACCTTTAACGCGGAATGGCAGGCGAACAAAATGTAAAAGTCCAGTTATACGGTTGCATTCACAGCGATGTTTATTGTTCGGCAACCTTTCAGAAATTTTAATAGTAATGTAATTGCGATAGTAATAACATTGAGGATAATACATATTAATGTTTAATTAAACATTCATTATCATATAGGTGTACAAATGATAATTGTCCTATGTGTTTTTAGTAATATTGTTCTTTGCTATTGGTGACAAAGCAAAACGTAATAAAACCATTTTTTACCTTATATGTTATTGGCATATCTTCTTAATAAAAAGCCTATCTTATATATTAGTACAGACAGTCCCCAGGTTACGACGGGGGTTCCGTTCTTGAGACGTGTTGTAACCCGAAAATCGTCGTAAGCTGGAACATCATCAAAATTCTTAAGAAAACATTACTTTTAATACTTTGGGTGCATTAAGGGGACCCTCCGCTGTGGTGGATGACATGTCAACTTGAAAAAATAAAAAATTGAGTTATTATTTGTATCTATGCAGAAACATGCCATGCATGCTTACCAGAAGTTTCATCCAATTATTTTTACAAATAATGAAGATATAGCGGTTTATAAATGATGACGTCATTGTAACTGCGTTGTCTGTATGACTGAGTTTGACAGGATCGTTTTTGCGTGGTTATTTTTGCATATATACAGCGATTTTTTCAGATTTTTTTGAAATTCTCATACATCTGGTAGCAATGAAAGGTAGTGTGAGAGCGAGCTACTCAGAGCGGTTATTTATAGGCCAGCCGCGAGACTCAGAGAATGACTCAGTTACGCCAGAGACGTCAAAGTACAGGCAGTCCCCGGGTTACGACGGTGTCGGCTTACGACGTTCCGAGGTTACGACGCTTGTCAATAGACGTTATTTCCAGGGTTACGACGCATGTTCCAGGGTTATGATGCCTACAACGCTCATCTGGGAGATGAAATATGACACCAAAAATGCAAAATAATCAATATTTGAAGGTTTTTTTTTATGAAAAATGCCATAAGAATGCAGTTTACATAGTTTTCAATGTACCCAAAGCATTAAAAGTTACGACGATTTTCGGCTTACGACGCGTCTCAAGAACGGAACCCCCGTCGTAACCCGGGGACCGCCTGTAGTTGCACGCACTTACGCTCTTGCGTTTGGTTACTAGCTATTTACGTTGTTTTTATAACTTCTTAGTGAACTTATAGCAATGCTGAAGTTACCTAAGATCAAGAAGGCTACTCAGCAACTAAGGCTAGCAAAATTAGCGAAGGCCAGGAGTGTGCTGAAAGAAAAACACGAAAATTCGTTGTTATCAGCTCCCTCATTGTCTCATGTCACGCCGTCAGCATCATTGTCAGCATCATTGTCTCGTGTCACGCTTAGGGTATTAAAACCACTTTTAGGGGGAGGACCAGGATCCTTGATGTAGAAATCAACAATAAAAGTATAAATAAAGTAATTATAATAATGCTGTTTTGACTTTTATAAGAAAGCAAAAATTTACATAGCAAATCTTTGGGAGCTCATAACTCAAAAACATACTTATTCGCATGTTGGTAGCCATCACTCGGTTATTTATTATCCAATTTTAGAGAGAAAGATATCATTGGAAAGAGGAATAAAAATCCCATAATTCCTTGTGAGCCAATTTTTTCTTTCTTTCTTTCTTTTTTTTAAGATTTTTTTGAGTGTTTAACAAAAAAAAATCCCATAAAAAAAATAAAAAATAAAAATTCTGTTCTCACAGTTTCGTATATAGTAGTTTTTATGGTATGATTTTCAATACAACTGATGTCATATTAGCGGAGAAATCGCTACCTAAATTTTTTTTTGAAATTATAATTTTTGCTAATAAAACTAAAAGTTTATGCTCAAATGACTTGAAATTTTTGTATGATGAAGGTATTATATATATCTAAAACATATATGGAAATTATGTATTTTATATAATAAAAAAAAATACTCAACATAGCGGACTGTCCCCTAAAAAACTATGTAAACTGCATTCTTATTGCATTTTTCATAAAAAAACCTTCAAATATTGATTATTTTGTTTTTTTGGTTTCATATTTCTTGTGCCAGATCAGCATTGTAGGCGTCATAACCCTGGAACATGCTTCATAACCCTGGAAATAATTTCTGATGAATATAATTGAGAAGCGCCTTAACCTCGGAACGTCGTAAGCCGAACCCTGTCGTAACCCGGGGACTGCCTGTATTGGCATATCTTCCTTATAAAAAGCATATTCAAATTTCAAGGAATAATTCTTTAGGGAAAGCTTTTTTCAAAAGACAAAAATACACTTGACAATTTTACAGTATGTATTGATTATTTTATTGTGATATGATTACATTGGAAATTACAGTATGGTACTGTAATCAGTACAGTAACTAATTTTTTATCATAAATGCATATTCATTCACGAAATAAGAAGAAAAATATGTACTATCACCATGACGTCACCTTACTTTTTTTTTTTTTTTTTTTTTTTTTTTTTTTTTTTGTGGAGCTTATCTCCAAGTAGTATATAGCAGAAAATTAACTAAATAGGAAATTGTTTCATAGAGCAAGATTCACTTATTAAAACATTTTCATTTTATTTTCATGACTAAATATATTTTTATGATAAAAATGACTTACTAATTTTCAAATACTGCCGTTGGGCTCAGAAAAAAAGGACCACATCCAAATGGCAAAACTGTCTCACAGCTTCCATCATCGAAAACAGGTAAAGGGGAACCTCAGCTCTTACTCAATCCCATCTACCAAACTGCAATGAAAAAAAAGATAAGACCAACATTAATAAAAAAATCTTAAAAAACTACAGTTTAAAAATGGCCTAACCTAATCAGCCTAATAACTAACAAAATAATATAAAGAAAAAATCAAATATTCACAGAAAAACAACATTTTTATACTACCACAATGTCAACAGACGGGGAAAGGTAGTGTTTCACCAACTCCACTCGTTGACAGTAGAGAGACATCAGTGAACTATCAACAACTCAGTGGAGCTTGTAGCATGATACATTCTGGGCAAGAGGAATGTAGTGGCCGACAAACTAAGCAGACAGAATCAAATCCTTGGCACAGAATGGTCTCTACATCAGGACATTGTGAACAGCTATTTCTTCTTTGGGGAAACCCCATGTTAGATCTTTTTGCAACCCATTCCAACAGAAAGCTAGAGGCCTACATGTCAGTAGTTCCGGATCCTCTGGCATTAGCAGAGGATGCCCATCAACATCATTCGGGCAATCTTGATGTTTACGCCTTCCCTCCATTTTGCCTGATCCATCAAGTCCTGAACAGGATAATGAGCTCTTGAAATCTCGGGATGACCTTAGTAGCTCCTCTGTGGCCTCAAGGAGAGTGGTTCCCAGACCTTCTTTATCTGCTTTCAGAGGTATCAAGGGAAATTCCTCCATGGCATCACTTTTGCCAACCTCATGTGGAAAGGTCCCACCATTCAATAGGGTCCCTGTCTCTTCATGGCTGGAGACTATCAAGTCTCTCATGCAAGCAAGAGGATTTTTTAGCATAGCAATGGGTCACATGTTAGGCTATCTTAAGGAAGTCTTCATCAACAGTTTTATGTGTGCAAGTGGGCAGTCTACTGTGATTGGTTTCATCGAAGGGGTTTTTCTCCACTTGGACTTCTTCGTCTTTCTTAGAGCTGAGAAAGGCCTGTCCGTTTTCGACTGTTGAAGGATACAGAGCTGCATTAGGGTTAGTTTTACAGCTAAAGGGCATAGACATTACTTCGTCCAGGGAGATTTCTATTGTTTAGGAGTTTTGAGCAATCCTGTTCACCAAAAGAGCTCAAACCTCCAACTTGGGATCTGTCCCTTATCCTTAGAATTCTCACTCGAGCTCCATTCGAGCACTGACATCAGTCATCAGACAGGAATCTGACTCTGAAAACAGTTTCCCTGTTGACTGTAGTATCTTCAAAAATGGTTGGAGAACTCCGTGGCCTGAGTTATGATGTAAAACACACTAGGGGTTTGGGGGATTGTAGCCTTCGAGTTTGTCCCAGAATTCGTAGCCAAAACTCAGAATCCCTCGGTGCATGATGACAGATTTGCCTTATTCTCAATTCCCTCAATGCATGACTTTGTGGACGGTGACCTGCAGGAACTATGGCTTTGTCCCATCAGGGCTCTTCGCTGCTATCTAAAAAGGACTCGTCACCTTAGACCTAGGTGTCGAAGACTTTTTGTCAGTATGGGTCGTGTCAGAAAGGAAGTTTCCAAGAACCCAATTTCCTTTTGGCTACATGGTGTGATTACTCATGCATATTCCTCACTCCCTAGTTCTATTATGGAGACAGTACACCCTTGGGTGCATGACATCATAGGCTTAAGTTCCTCTCTGACTTTTAAGAACATGTCTGTTCATAGAATTTTGAACGCTGACTCTTGACTATGTCAAACTATGTTCACTTCTTTTAATTTGAAGGATAATCCAGCCCCTGACAGGGCAATTTGTATCTTACTTAAGATGTTTGTGTAGAAGAGAGAATGAGTAAGTTGGCTGGTCTCTGTCTTTCCCTTTGTTCCTTTCGTCTTCCTTTTGGCAGGTCGTAGAATAGACACATCATATGCTGGAACTGGTCTGATACAGGTGAGTCTGGTAGTTATACTGGTGATAGTTATTTGCTGTGTTCCTATACAATAGACAAATCTACTTCTCTGTAGCATATACTCCTCCCTCAAGCAAGGGAGCGGGAAGTGTTAACAAATCATTATGGCTTGAAAGGTTTGTTACTGGAACAGACAAAATTTCTTATCTGCAATGAATATGGCCATACTAAATTGTACTGAATCCAGCAGGAGGAGTTTTTAGGTATTTGTCTACCTATTCTCTCACTGGCTATGACCCCTCCTTTAGAAATTGTTCTTCTAAGAAGGATGGTTGGGCTGGCTAAACCCCCAGCCAGTTCAGGGTACTTCTACCTCCCTGCAAATATAAGTCTATCCTATTGTTTATTAAGACTGAAGGTTTGTTCCGCATATGAACAAATGGCAAATTGTTATTCAATTTGCATTTTTCATAGCTTTCAAACCTGAGGTCTTAATGTTCCACTGCCCTCCTCTAGCCACCCTTCTTGTGTACTGGGCTGGAAGAAAGACATGCATCACGAGGTCCCAAGCTTGGTTGGTGATGAGCTTCCACCTCGTAGACGTATGGGTTGCCAGGTGCCACAGATTCCTCGCTTTACAATCTTTGATTGTATTTAACCGGTTTCTAGCTGGGGCTAGAAGATAATCCTATTGTTAAGACCTCAGGTTTGTAAGCTATGTAAAATGCAAAATTGCTAAAAAATTTGCCATATTGAAATAAGGAATTAGAATATTTTTATTAAAGTGTTAAATGATGTTGAGTTGGTTCTTGACTTTCATATGTAGACATAAGAAAACACTTTGATTATCATGGTAGCATTGGTGAATAGGGAAAACCTGGATGTAATGTGAGCACAGCTTGTGATAATTACTGATATAAATGCTCATACTAGACAGAACATGTTAGGAACTGGGAAGTTAGGAGAACTGGTTGTACAGTTATTGTATAAAGTTAACCTTTACAGGCCAGACTAAAATATATACTGTACTATCAAGAACGCCCTTGACTGGGCAAACTTTATTGTTGGCTAGTTAAAAAAAAATCAATGGAAAGAGGAAGTTTCATACATTCAACTTCCTTGGCAGATATATACTTAGCTATAGACTCCGTCGTCCCCGACAGAAATTCAAATTTCGCGGCACTCGCTACAGGTAGGTCAGGTGATCTACCGCCCTGCCCTGGGTGGCAGGACTAGGAACCATTCCCGTTTTCTATCAGATTTTCTCTGTCGCCGGTGGTGTCAACATTGTTGTTACTACCTCCTGACTGGAATTCTTTTTTCAACGCTTTTGATCTTCTTTCGACCGATTTTTGGTGACATACTTGGATCGTTGTTTGGCATTCGCTATCGTGGAATTGTTTTTGGACTTAGCTTTGGATTTTTCTTGAATATGTCTGACTCAAGTGTTGGTTTCAGAGTGTGTGTGAAGGAAGGCTGCAAGGTGAGGATTCCAAAGGCTTCGGTAGATCCTCACACTGTATGCCGACGATGTAGAGTTGTTGAGTGTTCTTTAGATAACACATGTAATGAGTGTGAAAGGTTGAATGCTGAGGAATGGAAGACTCTAACTTCTTACTTGAAGAAGTTAGAGAGGGATAGAGAGAGGAAAGCGGCTTATAAAAGCCTAAGTAGACCTAGATCTAACGAACCCTTGTCTAGTTCTGTAGCTTCTTCTGCTCGTTATTATTCTCCATCTTTATCAGGCCGATCACAGGTTGCTAATCCTACTGATTTGGCTTCTGAAATTGCAGACCTCAAGGCTTTCCTTCAAAAAATAGAAAAAATGGCGGCATTAGAAGGTAAGCAAAGTGAAGGTGATATTTCCAGTGATGTAAGTGTCCCCAGTGTAGTGGAGGGAGCGTCTGGTCGGCTCTGCGACACTCCCAGGCCTAGACCTCTTCCAAGCTCCCTGGCCCAGAGGAGAAGGAAAGTCGAAAGCTGTACGGAGGTTGTGGAGAATCCCCACCGATCAGGCGTCCCTTCGGCAGAATCTGTCACATCTCAGACTGCCAGGGATCGCTACAGAAAAAGCGTCCTACGTGAGTGCTTTTCTTCATCGGGATCTCCCTCACCGAAGCGAGGGTGGAAGGATACGAATCTTTCCCGTCCATTAAAGAGGAACTGGAAAGAGCCTGAATTTAACTCTATCCCCGAGCGCTTTTCCGAAGAAGAAGCGCCTTCGGTCATCAAGAGAGCTAGACAGGAGTTAACTCCCTTTGCTGTAAGGGAGCCTTAAGCGCCTTCCAGATCTCCCTCTCCTGCTTTTGAAGAAGAAAGGGAGTCTTCAACCAAGAAGATTTTGATGAACCTGCAAGAACAGCTAGCGTCTTTGGTAGGAGTCCTTTCCAAGGAGCCTCCTCGTAGAAAGGACGACAAGCTTCCTGTCAAAAGATCAAGACACCGATCTCCTGTCAGGTGCAACGAGCCTTCCAGGGAAGTTGTTGCACAGGCGGCCATCTCTGGGGAGGAGCGAAGCACTAGGCAGGCGAGAGGTAGAAGAGGAAGAAGCGCCTGCCAGGTGCCAGACAACACCTGAGAGTGAGGATTATGATGACAATGAAGTTCTCACAGGAGGGACGAGCCAGCCAGGCGCAAAGCGCCTGATTATATCCGAGATTATTCCAGGCGCCAAACGCCAACCAGGCGCCAGCTAAAATGGAAGATACAAACAAGTGTGAGGCGCCAGCCAGGCGCCAGGCGCCTACTATACGCAAAGAGCTTGATAGGCGCCAGGCGCCAATTAGTCAAGATTTGCCTATGAGCGGGCGTAGGGAGACAATATCTCTTAGTCCCTCACCTGTTAGAAGTTCTTCATCGACGGAAAGGAAAAAGTCCAAGGAAGAGACAGGCGAAAGAAGGGAGCATTCTCCTTCCGATCCTCTCGACTTAGAGGACATATCGGAAGATGAGGTGATTAACAAAGAAGGACTGTCGAACTATAAAGTTCTTACTTCTCTCCTTCTGGAAGAATATGGAGATTCTTTGACTCCAGCTGCTCCTCCTTCTCTGCGCTCTCTATTTTCGAGTACTAAATCTCTCAAGTCTTCATCCTTCCTTAAGATGAGACCGGCCATATCGATGAAGAGGGCCCTGCAGTCTCTAGATTCCTGGATTAAAACTAAAAAGGAACTGGGGAGGACGGTCTTTTGTATGCCTCCGGCCTATGGTATGAGACTGGAGAGAATATGGGATTGTCTCTGCCTACTTCGGCTGAATCAGACTTCTCGAGTCTCGTAGACTCCTCGAGAAGGCACGCTTTGAACTTGGCCCGAGCAACATGGGGCCTTTCGGAAATGGACCATCTCCTCAAGGGGCTTTTTCACGTCTTGGAGATTTTTAATTTCCTGGATTGGTCCCTTGGGGTTTTGGCCAAAAAGACCCATGAAGCGGAAGGCCTAAACCCAGAAGCTTTGCATAGCATACTTACATGCATTGACAAAGCAGTTCAGGATGGTTCGGCAGAGGTCTCCTCCCTCTTTGGTGCGGGGATGTTAAAGAAGAGGGCAGTTTATAGTGCTTTTCTCACTAAGGCTGTCTCTCCTTCGCAGAGAGCCACCTTGCTGTTTGCCCCTCTATCAGAGCATTTGTTCCCTTCTCAGTTGGTGAAGGACATTTCACATTCGCTAACTGAGAAGGCGACGCAAGATATCCTCAGGCAATCATCGAGGTAGAATAGGCCTGTGACCAATGAAGAGAAGAAAGGGGCTCGTCCACCGCAGCAGCCCTTTCGAGGAGGCCCTCCTGCTAGAACAATATCCAAAAGAAAGACTACGGAAAGAAGAGGAAGAGCTTCCTTCCGACCCTTTAAAAAGGGGAAGTGAGAAAGTGATCCTCCAAACACCAGTAGGTGCCAGGTTACAAGAATTTGCGGAAGCCTGGGCAAGCATAGGAGCCGACACATGGTCCATGTCGGTCATCAAGAAGGGATATTATATCCCATTCAAGGACAGCCCTCCCCTGACATCAACACCGAGGGAACTGTCCGTCAGATACAAGGACCCTGTACTGATGGATACTCTTCGTCAAATGGTGGAACACGTGGGACAAAAGGGCAATCGAGCTGGTACTGGACCACAACTCCCCGGGGTTTTACAATCGCCTTTTTCTAGTAGCGAAAGCTTCGGGGGGATGGAGACCAGTACTAGGTGTAAGTGCGCTGAACAGATTTGTAGAGAAACAGAAGTTCAGTATGGAAACGTCTGCTTCAGTCCTTGCAGCCCTTCGCCAAGGAGATTGGATGGTGTCTCTCGATCTTCAAGACGCCTATTTCCACGTCCCGATTCATCATTCATCGAGGAAGTACCTTCGTTTCATGATGGAGGGAAGGATCTATCAGTTCAGGGCCCTGTGTTTCGGCCTGTCCACGGCTCCTCAAGTCTTCACAAGTATAATGAAGAATGTGGCAAGACATCTACATCTGATGGGAATAAACATCTCCCTATACCTGGACGACTGGCTCATCAGGGCCAGATCGCAGAGACAGTGTTTGGAGGACCTTTCAACGACATTAGACCTGACAAAGTCGTTAGGATTGATCGTGAACCTCGAGAAATCTCAGATGATCCCCAGCCAGAACATGGTTTATCTGGGGATTCGGATGGATTCTCGGGGTTTTCGAGTGTTTCCTGCTCAAGAGAGAATATCAAAAGGTGCTACAGTCTCCAGCTTCTTAGAGAAGGAGCGCAGTTCAGCGAGGGAATGGTTGAGCCTTCTGGGGACCCTTTCCTCGCTGGAACAGTTCTTTCCTCTAGGAAGACTGCATCTCCGTCTGCTACAGTTCTTCCTGAAAAGGAATTGGAATTGGAAGACAGGACAGCTCTCCGATACATTTCTGATTCCTGTAGAGGTGAAAAATCACTTAAGGTGGTGGTTACCCCCTCTAGAGGAAAACAGAGGTGTGTCCCTGGAAGTTCGGAACCCGAACCTGATATTATATTCAGACGCGTCGGAGACGGGTTGGGGTGCAACCTTAGGATCGAGAGAAGTGTCAGGCACCTGGTCGGAAGAGCAGGCGTCATGGCACATAAATTGCAAGGAGTTCTTAGCCATTCATCTTGCTCTAAAGGGCTTCGAGCAGATAGTCAGAGACGGGGTAGTGCAGATAAACTCCGACAATACCACCGCTCTGGCTTATGTAAGAAAACAAGGAGGGACTCACTCGCTCTCTCTCTACGAACTGACAAGAGACCTTCTTATATGGGCGAATCAAAGAAACATAACTCTACTGACAAGGTTTGTCCAAGGGGAGAGGAACGTGAGAGCGGACAGGCTGAGCAGGAGGTTCCAGGTCCTTCCCACAGAATGGACCCTCCACTCAGAAGTGTGTCAGATCCTTTGGTCTCTTTGGGGGAAGCCTCAAATAGACCTGTTCGCCACGTTCCTCTCCAAGAGGATAGACACCTTTTGCTCTCTGGCAGACGACCCCAGAGCTTTTGCAGTAGACGCCTTTCTCCTTAATTGGTCCGGACTGGATGTTTATGCTTTTCCCCCATTCAAGATCCTGGGGGAAGTGATCAGAAACTTCGTGGCCTCGAAGGGGACAAGGATGACTCTGATACCCCCATATTGGCCAGCCCGAGATTGGTTCACAGAGGTAATGGAGTGGACGGTGGACTTCCCCAGATCTCTTCCAAACAGGACAGATCTGCTCAAACAGCCCCACTTCGAGAGGTACCATTAAAACCTCCCCGCTCTTGCTCTGACTGCCTTTCGACTGTCGAAAGACTTGTCAGAGCGAGAGGGTTTTCTCGCAAGGCGGCAAGCGCAATCACTAGAGCCCGCAGATCATCTACTATGCGAGTATACCAATCGAAGTGGGAGGTGTTCAGAAGTTGGTGTAGGTCGAAGAAGCTGTCCTCCTCCAATACCTCTGTGACTGAGATTGCAGATTTCCTTCTTTTCTTGAAGGGAAATCGCATCTTTCTGTACCAACCATCAAAGGATACAGAAGTATGCTCTCGGCCGTTTTCAGGAACAGAGGCCTAGATTTGGCTAACAATAAAGATTTGCACAATCTCATTCGTTCTTTTGAAACTTCCAAATCAAAAGAACCTAGAGTTCCGAGCTGGAATCTGTAAGTGGTCCTAAGATTTCTGTCTTACGAAAGGTTCGAACCACCTCATAGGGCTTCCTTTCGGGACATTACGAGGAAGTGCCTGTTTCTTTTGTCTCTCGCTACGGCGAAAAGAATCAGTGAACTGCACGCCCTTGAGTCAAGAGTGGGCTTCAAAGGAGACTGCTATTTGTTCGTTCCAGACTCTTTTTCCCTCGAAGCCCTGGCCCAGGAGCTTCGAGGTAAAGGGCCTGACTAGCCTAGTAGGTAGAGAGGCAGAGAGGTCTCTTTGCCCGGTCAGAGGGCTTAAATTCTATCTGGACAGAAAGAAACAGATGGGGGGTTCGCAACACGGTCTATGGTGCTCGGTAAAGGACCCCAAAAGACCGATGTCGAAGAATGCCTTGGCCTTCTTTGTAAGAAGCGTAATTACAGAGGCACATAAGAACTGCCCAGATGACACTTTCAAACTCTTGAGAGTGAGAGCTCACGAAGTAAGAGCTATCGCAACGTCTATTGCTTTCCAGAGAAATATGTCGCTTAAGAATATCTTGGAAGCGACATATTGGAGGTGCAACTCAGTGTTTGCATCTCATTACTTAAAGGACGTGCGCGTAACGTACGAGAAATGTTTTTCTCTAGGTCCGTTTGTGTCAGCGGATACGGTCCTGGGTATTGGAGCAAGCGCCGATCCTTAATTTTGTGTACGTAATCCTCTCGTTGGATACGTTCTTGACTTCCTGCTGGAAGACGTGTCAGATGTCGCACAGGCGGCCGTCGCTTCGGTTCAGTAAGGAACTCTAGTGGTATCTGACTATCAGAGGGGTACAAAATTTTTTTTTTTTTACTTTAGTGTGTGCGTATTGACTGTGTATTTCGAGTTATGGGTTGTTTGTGAAGAGTTTGGGGGATAACTCTTGGCAATCTTAGAACTAACACAGGTGTTAGGATCGGGTGATCGGGATCGGTTGTGTGCTCCTTAAATAAGGCGTGTTGTCATATAAGTGGATTAGCACCCATTGACAAATGCCAGTCAGGCTCTGCCGAGTAAGTGGATAAGACCCCATCGACAGACCCACAAGAACTCTTGGCCACAGATCACTATCTCGCTAAGGCTCTTGAGGTGAAGCAGACTCCTAGGCAGTAGCCACGAAGTCTTCCACCTAATCAGGTAGGAACCAAGGTCTATAAATACCTACAACATATGTTGTTTACCTGTCTATTCAGTAGTTAGCTGTCTCTTACCCTCCACCAAAGGGTGTCAATCAGCTAAGTATATATCTGACAGGGAAGTTGAATGTATGAAAATAATATTGTTATGATACAATAAAGTTTCATACATACTTACCTAGCAGATATATACGATTGATGGCCCACCCAGCCTCCCCTCAGGAGACAGGTGGAAGAGAGAAAATCTGATAGAAAACGGGAATGGTTCCTAGTCCTGCCACCCAGGGCAGGGCGGTAGATCACCTGACCTACCTGTAGTGAGTGCCGCGAAATTTGAATTTCTGTCGGGGACGACGGAGTCTATAGCTAAGTATATATCTGCCAGGTAAGTACTATGTATGAAAATTTATTGTATCGTAACAATATCATATTTGCAATTGCACATGATATTAGAAAAAGTTTAAAGAATTTTCTATACCTTCCACATGAAGTTGAAAGTGAATATTTCCAACTCTGTGCTGGGCCTCTTCCAAGATACTCTTAAAAATATGCGAATTTTACCAAGTTATTCATGTTTTTTCCAATAATTTTGTAAATTTTTCTGTGAAATTACAATTACAGCTCACTCTATATCATAACAATGGGAACTAAAATCATTACCAAATACTGAGGACTGTATATTTATGTACTGAGATGTACTGAGATGGGGAGATGCAGTATCTTTTAGTGGGTTATACATGTTTCTCTAATACGTCTTCGTGTTTTAGTTTTCAAAATTACAATTATAGCTGACATACTGTTGTACAATATAAGAATTAAAACCAACAGCAATCCCTGGGTACATATATTTATGTGCAAATATATGATGGACTTCCTGGATGGAAAGGTCCAGTACATTACCTTATGAAATCTCAAGCCATACTGATCTCCCTCTATCTTTCACTGAGGTACAAGTGTTGCTGTAAAGAGTTGCCATAAGTTAGAAGTTGAACATTATTCTCGCAAAATTCATTCATACTCTATGGTGTGAAATATTTATTCTCCCTTGAGGTGAACCGGATCGAACATCTAGAGCTATTATAATGCCTCACATGATCATGCCTGTCTTGTAAGGATTAATGTTCCACAGGTGGTTAAGATTTGGAATCATATATATGGGTAATTTATTTTAATAAATGTCGTACATAATGGCATGGGTAGTCATATTCACCACAAAAATGCTTACAGATAAACAACAAGCATGTTGGGAATTGAGAGGATTTGTAACCCAATTATTTTCAACTTATCATTATATTTGACATAGCCCAAGTCCAAGGGTGCAGAGTACTTGAAATTCTCCTGTAATTGTTTTACCGGCTTTGTACCTGCAAAATCGAGAGGAATTAGCGGTAATTTCGGAAGAATTCTTCTATCATCCTTCAATAAAGTTACTGATCCTAATACTGTATTCTGTACAGTGATACTGATCGCTTAAAAAAAAAAAAAAAAAAAAAAAAAAAAAAAAAGTTAAAAAAAAAAAAAAAAAAAAATTTTTTTTTTTTTTTTTTTTTTTTTTTTTTTTTTTTAAGGGTCCTTCAGTAACTAGGATGTTGCTCCCCACAAGGTAAATATGTTGGATAACAATTACTCTCACAACAGATTGTTGTAAGAAGAGAATGCAAATGACATGGAAAGAATGTAAGGAATTTTGTACAATATTTATTTTTCTGTTTCAGATGTAAACAAAGTTGTTATAGATGATTCTTTAACGGATGGCAGAGTCGGAGTTGCGGCCTTTGTGATGAAAGCTGAATTTAAAAAGCTGCTGCTTGACAGACCCAGAAAGAAATGGGAACCACTAAACCCAGGTATGGTCACTGTCAGGTTTTGTTCTGCGTGTATCCCTTTAGCGAAGTAAAGGATACCCAGTATTAATTATGTTTTTGTCTTCATTTTTTAATGCTCTTGATGTTTAAAATTTCAGTGACTATTAAGCAACTTTAGAATTATAATGATCTCTATGTTAACCTTACTGAAAGATCAAAATGGGTGACAGAAAAGGTGAAATGCAGAATGGACAATGTTCTATCCTCTGAGCTGCTGGTGTCCTGTCCTACTCCAAACCTTTCACCACCCTAAACACATTTATTAAGAAGAAAAAAGTGATGCAACAATTCAGTGGATTTCATTTATCTTAAATTAGTGAATGTTTTTATGGGGAATTCATGGATTAAGCTACACTGAAAAAACTTTTCTACCCTTAGGTACACTGGTTGGACCAAATAAAAAAAAAAGTATTTTATGTTGAGTATGTAACACAAAATATTAAGAAAATCAACAGGTCATCTTATTTTAAGTATTTTAACATTGCTTTAAATACCTTAAGTTGGTAGGAGTCTTTGAAAAGAGTAAGCTAGTCAATGCTGGTGTGTCCATAATAATGACTTGGGCAAATAGAAGGGGAATGAGTAAATCATGGCATTTGTTTTACAAATGGATTACTTTTCCATGGTCATTTTTACTAAAATTATGGTGTACATATCTTGAAATTAGTTAAGCGATACTTCTGTCATACATAGTTAGAGTTTAATACAAGGTGAACTGAGCACAGTAACAATTCAGTAAAATATCACCAAACCTCTCTGATTTGTGAAATAATTGTCCAAATGTGCTAATTTCTGTTCCAATCCCATTGACTTGGTGTTTTGGAACTGGAGTTGCATGTATGACAAAAATGGCGTGTTGGAGATTACAGTTGGAGCACAGTAATCAGTTAATTACTGAGAAGTTCTGTATTGAGCCATGTGTATTCACTTGAAATGCTAAATTAAACTAAAATGTACTACTAAAGGTGATATTTTGTATTTTCTTTTACATTGGTAATCAGTACTGTGAGAGCTGAATTAACTAGCTCAGTGGTCTGGCTATATTACCAAATGAATTTACCCTGAAAATGAACTTTTAAATGAATGCTCAGACAGTATTCAGCAAGTGTAACTCCATCTTCAATACCAAAGTCAGATTGACTTGAATTCCCCATCTTCTGTTCCTTGGCCATGATGATGATGTCAGTCATCCCATGGCATTTGCATGATTCCATTCAGCACACATATCACATATCACTGAGTAAGCTTGCATACCTGAACAGATGTTACATGAACTATAGTTGGCTTCCACTCCAGAATACTCAATGTTCGAATCAACCTTGTAATATTCATCCCAAGCAACCTTTTGAACAATATTCTAAGAGCATTGATGAGGTTCAGTGAAGGACAGTGCAGTTAGAGAAAATGAGTAATTGATGCTAAAAAAATGAATAAGTGATGGCCAGTGAAGTCTTGAGGTTTTGGGAGTTTTATGCACTTCGATATCATATAATCATCATTATTAGGGGACAGGAATTGGTATATTACATGAAATTTGTAGCCATTCCTTTGGTCTAGTTCATCATGCTTATTTATGCATGCATGTATGTATGTATATGTATGTGGATATGTAAGGGAAGCATTTTATGCAGTTGTAAAAGTTAATTCTTCATGCACATTTATAAAATGAAGTATATCACAGTATATCAAAGCATAATGTACATGGGCCTGGTAAAGTCTATTTTAGACAAGATCACAGTCAAGAGGTTGCAAGGTTTGGTGCAGTGTTCAGCTGGTACTTTACATCAAGATATCTTAAATGAAATTCAAATATATTGTCTGACTGATTGACAATTTTATCTGTTAAGTAAAGGCCTTGTATAATATGCTATATTTGCTTGCTGCCTGACTTTTTCAGGTAAGAAATGTCTTGGTTAAGTTTCTAAATACAGTAACAATATTAAAATTGCATAAAAAGTTGAGGTGGCTGGTAAATGAAATTTCAGTGTTATCTGCCAAGATGATTAACTTGTGAACATTGTGAAGGTTTTTAGTTTTCTATTAAAATAAAACTATTGTGCACACTTTCTGTCTGTCCATCCACACTATTCTGTCCACACTTTTTCTGTCTGTCCCCAGATCTAAAAAACTACTGAGGCTAGAGAGCTACAAATTAGTATTGTGATTATTCACCCTCCAATTATCAAACATAACAAATTGGAACCCAATAACCTCAGTAGTTTTTATTTTATTTAAAGTTAAAGTTAGCCATGGGTTGTGCATCTGGCAGTGCTTTCTGGAAGCACGTGACAAACCCACACTACCGCATCTGGTGAGCAACTGAAACATTACCGGTCATAGCTGATGGTTAATACATAATTATACGATGTACAGAAAACTCAATTGTGCTGAAGAAACTTCTGCATATTTTTTACTTGTAAATTTGGGACAGATACTGCAAAAAAGACCCTGCCACTAATTGCTGAGTTTTCCACTCTCTCTGTTTTTGGAGGGCAGCTGCATGTATATTCTAAATTCTCTCCATTTTTTTTCAGGATTTATTTAGGAAAATGTTTGTTTTGGCTGTGAGTTAATATAGAGTTGTATTTTGGCCATTTTTAGTTGTATCATGAAATAAAAATGGAAAAATGGTGTTTGCATTGTTTGGAAGGGTTCCTTTGTTCCCTCACCCTCCATAGTCCCCCATCTTTTCCATTTGATACTGGTTCTGCTTCCCCTGTCATTCTTGCTGTCATGTGAATAGCTGTTGATTATCCTATACTTGTACAGAACATTGCATTAACCTGCCTTCATTCTGTTATACTAGGTTATATGTAAATGTAATGTAGTCTTTGAGATGTTTTTAGTTATGTGATCAGTATTGGCCAGCCTACATTAAGGGCCAAAATTTCTTGTATCAAACACTTGACATGAAGTTGTAAGTTAAATGAGATAAAGGTATTTTATTCAACTTATAAAATATATTCCTTTTGCAAACAACCTTTGATGCTGAAGAAAATTATGCAGTCTTCAGTGAAATGATCCTTTATGTTGAAAAAGTGGTAACATGCTTTCAAGTATGAAAATATTTTCCATGTATTTTTGCTGTTATGACTCTTGACTAAAAACTTGAGACAATTTGATTATCATCTTCAGGTTGTGAGTGACATTGATTAGATAAAGTTGTTGCTTTAGGTAATTGTTTTGTCTTTTTTACAACTTAATGCAACAGAACCTTTTGGCATGTGAAAATGTATAGCTTAGTACACAGTTGCACCACCAGGACTGAAGTGTTCCTTAACTGGCTGTTAAACTACCACTTTGTTAGTAATGCGCTTGGCTAGAACTAGGTGGCTAAAGTCATGGGCTGTTATTGTACTCGGCCGTAAGTTAGCTTTCATTATGTTGGAATTTTATGAAATGGAAGATATTTGGTATGTATGTAAGGATGATTTCTTAAAGTGGATGCTTGATCTCTTTCAGAATTGTGTGAATTATGTAAAATTTTGAGGTTAGGTTCATTTGTATATCACATGATAAGTAAAGATAAGTACGCCACCACTTTTTATAGGATTTATTTGTTTTGTAAATTAGATTATAGTTTTTGATGAATTCCACATGTTAATGGAGTTTGCTTAATTTTATTGCAGTGCTGTAGAGCTGAAGATTGAATTTTGTCGCACTAATTCATAATGAGTATACATTCTTAAAGAACAAGCTGGAAGGTCATGGTCATGCATAGCAAACTATCACAGAAGAAATTGCTAGATTTTTAAGGATGAAATGAAAACAGCAAAGAAGGAAAATAGAAATGCATTTACAGTACAGCCATACTTAGACTTAACCGTGATAAAATAGCATCCAATTACTGATAGTACATTCAGGGGTAAAAGCTTTGGGTCTTAGCAGATGTCAAGTCACACATCACCTTTGATGTAGGTTCAATAGCCAATAATTGTGCTACCTACCATAAAGTAGTATAGGGTGTACAGCAACCCTGTAACACATTTATGTACTGTAACAAAGATTATATTTTTTATTCTTTAGTTTTTTAGGTGTGATTATATTTTTTATTCATTAGTTTTTATAGGTGTATGTACTTTATTTATTACCAAAAGTGTATTGTGCATTATAGGTAACCTGTTTCACCATAAACTCACTCATTTTACTTAGGAATGCCCTGCAATATTTCCAGTAGAGAGATTCCACCTGTACTTGTATGGGGTGGTTTTTGTGGCACAAACAGACTGCAAGCCACTTTTATATATTCATTGTTGCTAGATAGAACGTCTAATGATTATGATGTGGGCCATAGCATTCCAGGCTTGAAGCTTTGAAGGGAGAGCATTCCAAGAAACTCTAATATTGTACTACCTTAGCCTGCTAAGTGAAAACAAAATAAAGGCAGTCCCCCCTTTATTGGGGGGGGTTTCCGTTCTGATGACTTGATGATAAGTGGAAATTGTCAATAACAAAAAATTGGCGATTTTTAGAGTTAGACAAGGCCAGTAAAACTGGATTGCCGATAACCAAGGCCGCTGTTAACCAGGACTGCATGTATAAGGATTTTCTTAAAGTGGTGTTGTATTGTCAAAGCATAATTTATGAGATTATTTAATTTGGGATGAATCTTACCTACTGTTAAAGTTACCTTATATCTCCGCACTGATAGGCTGGTCGGCATTCAATCAAAAGATCAAGTGGCTGCCCGGATGACTTGTCTAGTACACCTGTTCTCCACAGGTGTGCTTCAAATGTTTAAGCTTGTCAAAATTTTCCTTGCTGCCATTGTGTATAGGCACTTGTTTGTATTTCATGGTTGTTTGCTGATATCACAGTACAGGCAGTCCCTGGCTTACGACGGGTTCGGCTTACAACGTTCCGAGGTTACAACGCTTTTCAATTATATTTATCAGATATTATTTCCAGGTTTATGACACATGTTCCAGGGTTACGGCACCTACACCGCTGATCTGGCAGAAGAAATATGACTCCAAAAATGCAAAATAATCAATATTTGAAGGGTTTTTTTATGAGAAATGCACTAAGAATGCAGTTTACATAGTTTTTAATGCACCCAAAGCATTAAAAGTAAGGTTTTGAGCTTACAACACATCTCAAGAACGGAACCCCCGTCATAACCCTAGGACTGCCTGTACTGTACATTTATTTTTCTTAGAATGCTTCCACTGGAATAAGTCTTTAAGAACATTAGGTTCTGTAGGAATGATTGCTGTGTTAGCAGGATATTGATTTTTTTATGAGATACACTCTGCTTAAGCAGGCTGCAATGGTATCAAGTGTTATCTTGAGAAATGTGGGGAAGTAAGAACTGTCTGTTCCAGTTCATTAATATAGAAGAAGGGAAGCAGATAGGTCGCAAAAGCAATTATAATTAGCTCAGATTATCAATCTGTCATTTCTCCCCTTCATGAGGTCCTTTGTCTTTAGTTATCCATACTCAGTCTAAGCTTTTCCTTTTCTAATGCTTTAATTAGTACTGAGGCTTCCTATTTAGCTCTGCCTTCTCTTCACTTTCAGTTTAGGAAAAGTATATTGAGAATTTAGAACAGGATGTAAACCTTGTTTTGGTCAGTACAAGGTTTGTCTGAATTGGCTAGGGAACCGGTCTGGGTCCCCCCATAGAGTGCGATCAAATTTGCATTCCCTTATAAGAGGTAAGGTGTCGGTGCCCTCACACATCTGTAACCCGAACCTAGGACTGCCCTGTGACAGTTGGAAGAGTCCGGTGCCAGGAAACCTGGTTGGTTCTTAGGGCGATGTGGTTCTGTGCCCTCCATCACCTCTTCCAACTGTCACTACGCAGTCCTAGGCTCGGGCTACAGATGGGTGAGGGCACCGACACCTTACCTCTTATAAGGGAATGTAAATTCGATCGCACACTATGGGGGGACCCAGACTGGTTCTAGCCAATTCAGACAAACCTTGTACTGACCAAAACAAGGTTTACATCCTGTTCTAAATTCTCAATATACTCTTCCTAAACTGAAAGTGAAGAGAAGGCAGAGCTAAATAGGAAGCCTCAGTACTAATTAAAGCATTAGAAAAGGAAAAGCTTAAACTGATTATGGATAACTAAAGCCAAAGGACCTCATGAAGGGGAGAAATGACAGGTTGATAATCTGAGCTAATTATAATTGCTTTTGCGACCTATCTGCTTCCCTTCTTCTATATTAATGAACTTAAGCAGACAGTCCCTACTTCCCCACATTTCGTATAATGAGTTGGCTGAAAGATCGTGTGTGACTTCTGCCATCGTTGGCACCTAGTATGAGATTGTTAGCACTAATAGGACTAATTATATAGGTATACCCTGTTGACAGTTTTATTAAAAATAAGTGTGTCTAGAGAGTATTGCTTATTCTGATGTTATGTCAACTCAGTCAATTATTTAACCAATCTCTTCGTCTTTTGCTCATTCTAAATCCTTCTTTGCTAGCCTATTCATCATTCTCTGTCAAAATGTATTTGTTTGTTCTGTACATGCTTTTTCTTTGTCTATTGGCAAATCTCTTACTTCTGCCTCAATTAATGTTTCTCTTTCCAAATCTACCATGGTTACAGTATCTTAGTTTGTTTCCAAGCTAGATATTATTGTATGCCACCCCCTTTTGGGGTAGGGTAGGGATGCAGACATTTGAGTGTCATTTCTCACTTGTGCCATTGGCGGAAGATTTAACTTCACGAAAAGCCAATGATACCTTTTGAAAATGTATTATTATTTTTTTCTCTAATTTTTTATGATAAATACGAATAAACTTTTTAGTAACCCTTGGCCCCTTGATGGACAAAATTCGGCACAGTTGATGACCAATGGAAATTTATCCCTGAATCTCCCTCTGTCAGTTCAAGATAATAATGCAGCAAAGAACATCCAGTTCTAAAAAAATTTTATGATCTTAAACACCTGGCAGGGCCCATAGAAATTATACAAAAAAGTTAAAACCAATCAGAAGATACAAACATACTAACAATAGAACCATACGTTACAGAAAAAGGAAACAAAACTGATACGCAGATAACCCACATCAGGCAAGGTCCAAAGAGAAATAGAAATTATCGTCTTAATCCAACACTGGTGCATTTTGATAATCTTTTTGGACCAGATAACTGGTCGAGATTTCTAGTACTTAAAGCTGAAAATAAAATATCAACAGCAATACTAGAAAACAAATTACGTATTGAACATATGTCCAACACAAGAAATGGAATGCCGATATATTAAAGAAAATGGATAGTTACTTCAGGTAACCATGAAAAAACAGTCCACCACCTTTTTTAATATAAAAGAAATAAATGGCACAAAAATAACAATAATAAGTCATGAAACATTAAATTATATACAGGGCACAGTTATTTTACCCGACATTGAAGAAGGACTACCCTCAAAACAATTGATTCTTGACTCCCTTAAGTTAAGATACAATAATATACATGATTTAGAAGTCTACTCAGTTCCAAGTAGGAGAGATAAAAATAAACAAATTAATATTGCAAAAATAAAAGTTAGAGGCCAAGATCTCCCACTCAGAATAAAAATTTTTGGACAAAATAGAGAAGTGCGTCCATCTATACCAAAACCACCTCAGTGCAGTGCACTCAATGTTCAAATTATGGGCACACATACAAAAAATGCCATAATATAGCAGTATGCGCAGTGTTTGCAGCAGACATCCATACTATTAATTGGAAATGTAAATCTCCAAATTGTGTTAACTGTGGACAATCCCATAACACATAATCTAAGGCATGCTCCTTTTATCAATACAACACAGAGCTCCAGTTGTTGATGAATAGAACAAGAATGTCAGTCAAAGAAGCTAGACTCAAGCTAAAAGTAAGAGGAGTCAGTAGTCCATCTAAAAACCACTCTTTCGCAAATGTAACTAAAAATCTAAATATCGATCACATTAATGATAAACAACAAGATAATATAAGGGTACAAACTGATTCTCATATCAATAATGCTGAACCCCAAAACAAGCATGATATATCCACCAGTACCATTACTAACATAGAAGATTCAGATATCCATGGAAAAGAACTTCCAATGGAAGAGGAGTCAAATAATAATAATGATAATTGAACTAACAAAAAGAAAAGAATACAAGAACGACTACCTAAGGGAAAAAAGTGTTAATTGAAAATTACAATCAAGCCAAAGAAACTCCAACTTCACCAGGAGAACATTTTAAAAAAGATATTGTACTAACCTCATCACAAGTGGAAATGCACAGTTACCCTCAATCCCAATCAAACAGCTAACATCTGGACAGTAAAGAATCAATTAATCACTCTTTACAATGCCCATCAAATAATACTAATGAAAATTGTACCAATAAACCGAACCAAAATATAACTATCACTCCCAAATATTCCATTAACAACAACAAAACAAATAATCCCTCAAAGCAACAGTCCTTATCACTACAGAAAAGGACCAATAGAATTACAAAACCAGAAATTTCTAAAGCTAGATCAAATTACTTCTGAAGCAATAATTAACCCACCATTGTGGGTGTATTGAGTGCTTCGCAGGTATATATAACCAACTAACCACCAAGACAGAGGACACAGTACGAAATTGTATAGACAATTTTATTAAATTCAGGAAATGCCCTTTAACACACCAACATGAGAACAATTTATGTTCTGAATCCTTAAAATACAAAAATGAAATTATAAAATAAAAAATAGACATTAATATTTAATTATGAAAAACAAACAACTGCTGAATCTAATAATCAGCATACAAATACATCAATAAAAAAAGTCACAAAGCAATTTGAAAGCCTTGCTGGGTGCCAAGTCATGACCCTAAGCCTTCTTTTGAGCTTCCTCTGTTGGGCCATGCCCTGTTTGTCTTTTTATAGCTACACACCTTTGATCTTAACAATAGGATACTTTCCAGCACCTAGTTGGATCCAATTAAATCACAGATGAAAGCAAGGAATCTTGTGAGATCTGGTAACTCGTGCATATATCGGGTGAAGAGTGGTAAAGGACCACGCACCATATACCACAGCATCAGTCTTTCTTAAAACCACCTGGATGAGAGTTGTGGTTGACCTATCTCGGCCTTTACCCAGTTCATTGCCCGTTTTCGCTTGTGTTTGAGTGTGTTTGTGTGTGTGTGTGTGCTGTTATTATGGCTTTTTCTGTTCCTTCTCGGCCTCGTCAACATATGTGCCCTGGAACTCTAGGTTTTCCATGTTCTGGTTTTTTGGCTTCGTCTGCGACGGATCCACATGTCCCTAGTAGTAGGTGCCGTTCTAATGTTTGTACAATAATGAATTCTTGCACGGAATACCGTGCCTGGCCTAGAGAGCAGTGGAAGTTATTTTATAGTAAGAGGGAGCATCGTATTCCTGATGCTTCGTCTCCTGCTGCCGTGTCACCCCATGCTAGTGTTGTGCCTTTGTCCCCTTCCTTTTCTTCCATCGGTTCGTCGTCGAAAGTATTGGGAGGCCCTCAGGCTGATTTATATAATGTCGCCCCCTCTTCTTCAGAAGTTAATTTGGTTCCCGATAGGGAGAAGGCTTTTTCATCAATGTCTTTTATTTCAGATTCGAAGGCATCCAAACTGGCGGCGCTCTGGGGGACGCTTGGGCTACGGGACCCACCCTCCTTGGAGGGTTTGCTGATGCGCTTCTTGGATGCTCGCTACACCCCTCCTCATGCTATCCAGGCCCTCCCCCCTCCTCCTGGCCTCGTCTTCATTGGTAGCCGAGGTCAGCCATATTGTATTGCTCGGCCAGTGACCATTGTCACTCTTCGAGTCAGAGGGAAGCCATGGCGTCAGCCCCACTAGTGGCGTCACAGGTCAGCAATTTTGTATTCCTTCGCCAGTGGCATCTGCTTCCCGTTCGGATCGAGGGGAAGCGTGACGTCATCGCTGCTTATGATGTCACTTCCATCGATGACATCACTCCCAATTCTCTCCGTTACGCTGCCTTGCTCGTCTGTGTCGTCATTGTTTGCTGCCGTGACGTCATCTCTGCTATCCAGTTCGCTGCATCTCCCTTCCATGTTGTCGGCCCCTTCTCTTGCTGATCCATCCGAGGCTTTATGCCAGGCGGTTCTTAAGAGATTGGACTCTGTTTTAGAATATAAGTTAGCTGCCATGTCGGCTGGGAGGACGAAGCAAACGTGTTGCGTCGCCCCTGCCTCCTGCAAAGAGATTGTCTAAGGAGCCAGTACTGTCTTCCTCTTCTTCTCCTCCATCTCCGCCATGTCGGTGTATCAAGCGTTGGAAGACTAAGGATTTGGCTTTTCTTCATCTGCGAGTGAGGAGCAGCATGCCCGTTTTCCTGCAAGTGTTGGTGTTACTGAGAGTGTTAGTGTTTCTTCCCCTGTGCAATTTGCAGTGGCTGCTTCGTCCTCTGCATCGAGTCGCGAGCGTGTTGCAACCTCTCATGTTTGTGCATGTTGCAGGTGCTTCTGCTTCTTCTCCAGGGCCTATTCATCACTGTAAGGATCTCAAGGTGCCTGTCAAGAGGTCAAAGGTTGTGAGTGCAGAGTTGGTGCAGCAGGGGTGTTTGCTTGCCCCTCTCCCTGCTACTTCCAGGGGTTTGACTCTGAGGGATTCTCATTATATCTTGAGTGTTTGAGATTCCTCACTTAAGCACATTCGTATGTCTGCCCTGCACATGCTCGTATGCAGCCATGTTAGAGAGTCATTTGTTGGGAGGGTGCGTAGTGATATCCCTAGTGTTGTGGTTGGTTTGTCAAAGGCGTTGGTGCTTGGATCCAACCCAGACAGGTTAGTTGGTGTTTCGGGCTGTTTGGCTGCTGGTTCTTTACACGAAGAAGGCGCTTTAGATAAGCCTGCACATCCTTCTCGTCGTTGGTCTCCGTTGCTGGAGCAGGAGGAGGGAGGCACGTAAGAGTTTTTGTCTTCCTTTACAGAGTCGATCTCATTCATGGGTTCAACAATTTGGAGAGTGGGACTTAGGCTTGGTCGTCTGTCACTCCTTGTCAGGGCATGTCCAATTGGTCTTACATAAGGTTCATGACTCTATTGCAGATTGGGACAGATTGCTTCGCTCTAGGGGCTCTGCCAAGTTGCTTCTCCTGCCTCTCATGAGGCATAGGAAGTACTATGCTATGAACTCTGCATATTTGATGTCGCGTCATCTTAACCTGGACGTCATTCGGCTGAAGCCAGGATTGACTTTGAGCAGGTGAGGTCGGTGGCTCCGTCCTTGTCTCCAAGGGATGCCTCAGTGTTAATTTATGGGCTAACCTTCTTATGATTCGAAGAGATGTGGCTTTATGTAGGATAGAAAGATCAGTTGACCCCGAGTCCTTGCTGGCATTGAGGAATGGAGATCTTTTGGAGTCACAATTTCTGTTCCCTTGGACCGAGCTGGAGGATGCGATAGACCAGTGCTGGGCTGACACCAAGGACAGATTACTGCACCAGGCTGTTTCTAAGTCAGAGTCTCTTCCTTGGAGACGTCCGGCTCCTCCTCCTCCCCCTACCCAGCAGCAGTCATGAAGGTTGTCGCTTGGTAGGCTGTCAAGGAGTTTGTTTTCGGCAGGGCCTCCCTGATCGTTCCAGCCTAGGTCAGAGGACCAACATCACTTATACTCCTGTTCTGTATTTCTTTAACACTTCCCTATCTGTATAGTTTGAGCACTGAGCCTACCTGACACCCAAGGTGTCTGGGAGCGCTTGACAATGCGAAAAAATAATTATTTCAAAAATTCAGCAAAAATAGAAATTCTATGCCAACAACATTCATTTTGCTGTCCTTTTTTTCTAAATGTTTATATTTTATGGTGGAATAGTCAGAATAAGAGTCCCAGCCCTCTAAATAGGAAAAAATGCGAGTTATTTAACAAATAAACAAAAAAATCTTTACTTATTTTTATATTTTCATTCGTAACCCAAAAACTATGAAAGTCAGGCAAATGAATTACTTATTATGAAAAAACCAACAAAATTCTCTAAATATCGACATATAAAACAATGGAAAACAAATAAGTCCAGCTGGTGAAAAAATTGATAGAAAAGAGGGTAAGAAACAGAGCGCTCTGCCCGGTGTATGGTGAGAATTATCGCTAGCAAAAATGTTTTTTTAAGGGCCCTATCTCTGTTATTTTTCATAGAATTTACTTTGTAAATATATGAAAATGTAGAGGAAAGGTTTAGGAATAAAGTGAGAGTAAGAAAAATGGCTTTGGTAATGGCAACAGTTTCATTTTGACATTATAAGTTGATCGAAACAAAAAAGAGATTTTGACAAAGGAAAAATCTATTTCTGGGCAGTGACCTGTGTCGCCCAGTGAAATGTTCCTATAGTACTCATTTCTAAGGTATAAATATTGCTAAATATACAAGAGAAAAAAGCTATATGGTTATGCCAGAGTTTCCTGGCTTGCTAACCCTTAATTAAGGGTGTCGGTATGGAAACTGGGGCGTGTGAAACCACTATCAGAGGTCCCCTGCCAATTAGTCTCTTCCATTCTCAATATCCCCCGTTCTACAGAGGAGCTGTTCCAGGCTATCTACCGCCCGCTACTGCTACAACTAGCGTCCTGTCCGCCATTCCTGTGAATAGCACCCAAGCTCGGGCCAGTTAGGGTGAGGAAGATAGAGGAGTGGGTTTCACTGGGCGACACAGGTCACTGCCCAGAAATAGATTTTTCCTTTGTCAAAATCCCTTTTCTGGGCCTAACCTGTGTCGTCCCGTGAAAATTGTAATTAATTCTACAGTACTTTAATAAAATTAATTAATTCTACAGTAATTTTAATAATTTCCTTAATTCTACTGTCCTTTCCCTAATAAATAAATATAAAGTTATACAATCAAAATTCTGGTAAGTTCAGATTAAATCCAACACCCAAATACAGGATATTTATATATACAGCCAATATCAGTATGTACAATACAGGAGTAGGTCCAATGTGCAATCCAAGTGAAAACCAAGGTCAATTGTGCAATCCAGGTAAATAACCAAGGTAAAGGATAAGAATGCTAGTGAGGCAGGTAGAAGAGAAAGAACTAAAGAGAGATATAAGCTATTAAGACTACAGTGGACCCCTTGTATTCACGTTCTCCGGATTCGCAGACTCACACATTCGCGGATTTCTCTCGGGAACGTTTCCCTGCATTATTCGCGGAAAATTCGCGCATTCGCGGTATTTTTCTATGAGAAATATCCACAAATTCCTGGTTTTTGTTATCAATTTCATCATAAAATGCACTTTTTGTGATAAAACTATTAAAAAAACCAAGTATGAAAATTTTTAGTGGTTTTTCTTAAGTTTTAACTAACAAAATAGGCTGTTTTTAGCGTTTTTATAGGGGTTCCAAACATTTGCGGATTCTAACTATTCGGGGGGGGTCTGGTACGCATCCCCCGCGAATACGCGGGGACCATTGTAGTTATTTTACCATGGCTAGCCTGTGTCAGGGGAAACCACGTTCCCTGCTGCCACTGCCGGGTATTTAAGGGCCTCTAAAGATTTTAGGTAGTGGCGTTTAAATACTGTCTGTGATTTCCAGCCCATATATTTTTTAAGATCATCGAAGTTCATGTGATGAAAGTAATTAACTGAGGTAGCCACTGCTCGGATATCATGCACATGCGGAATTGATTCCGGATTGGCTTGTTTGATAAAATACAGAATTTGTTGTCTGATTGCTTTTAGGGAGATGGTTCCACCATTCTCTCTAATAAAGGGCCTGAAGACTTTTTGGAAGTTCTGTTTAGATAGGATCTCGGCGTGTTTACTGGACATAGAGATAGATCCTGTGGAAGTGGGACAATCTTCCATGGGGACCACCTATTTTGTGGATCCTCGTTCTTAGCCAAGAATTTCCGATCTGGTAAAATCAGAACTTCTCCAGATGGGAGGAAATCAATATGATTTGGTTCTCTGGAAAGGGCCGACAGCTCAGATATTCTGGCTCCTGATGCCAGACTTACTAGGAATAATGTTTTCCTGAGAAGGGTTATATAAGGACATGATTCGTTGACAGTGTCTGAAGCTAGTTTAAGTACATCATTTAAAAACCAGTAGACCGTCTGAGGTCTATTCACTGATCTTAGTCTAGCACAAGCTCTGGGGATAGATGAGAAATATGAATCTGTCAGGTCAATATTAAATCCAAATTGGAATATTTTCTTTAAGGCAGATTTGGTTGTAGTAATAGTAATAGCTGCTAGACCTTTTTCGAACATTGTTCTAAAAAATGTAACTGCCAGATTCGTAGTCATCGTCTGTACCTTTGAGTCTTTTAGAAAGGTGGCTAGCTTCTTAACTGCTGAATCATATTGGCGCAGTGTAGATTCTTGTTTGTCTGATTCTAGGAACGGTGTTTAGGGGATCAATATTAGCATTCTTCTGTGCCGCAAACTTCATGAAGTCCATAGAGTAAGGGCATTCTGAATCCCTGAGGTAGCTGACTAACTGCGTCAGTCTTGGGTTGGGGATCCGCCGGGAGCGGAGTCCCAACTCCACCAGTTAGCGGGAACCAATTGCTCTTGGGCCAGTTGGGAGCTACTAGCGCAATCCGCCCTTTGGAAGAGCCGAGTTTGTTCAGGACTTTCAATAATAAATTTATTGGAGGAAATAGGTAAATCCTCTTCCAAGTGTTCCAGTCTACGTATTGACATAACGTCTGTGGCATAAGCCAGAGGGTCCAGATTGGGGGCCATATAACATTGCAGCTTGTGGTGTGATTCTGTGGCAAAAAGGTCTACTTGAAGCCCTGGCACCTGTTGGCAGATCCAATTGAATGATTTTTCGTCTAAGGACCATTCCGATTCCAGCGGAGTTGTCCTTGACAGTGCGTCTGCCACCACGTTCCTCACTCCTGCCAGGTGAGTAGCTGACATGTGCCACTGGTTCTTTGCTGCTAAGGAGAAGATTGCTATCATCACATGATTTATGTGGCTCGATTTGGAACCCCCTCTGTTTATGCAGTGGACTATCACTGCACTGTCTAATACTAGTTTGATGTGGATTCTCTTCGCTGGAGAGAGTTTCTTCAGGGTCAGAAATACTGCCATGGCTTCCAGTACATTGATATGCAGCTGGCGGAATGTTACCGACCATGACCCTTATACTTTTTCGTGCTAGGAGTATCCTCCCCAGCCGCTTAGGGAGGCGTCCGTGAGAACCACCAGGGCTGGCGGAGGGAATTGTAATGGTATTGATTTTGCCAGGTTCTTGACTTCTGTCCAGGGACGGAGTCTTTTCCATAATATCGGCAGGATCCGGGAAACTTTGTCCCGAGACTTCCTGTTTGCTCTGGTCCGCCAGACCCGGTTTATATCCTTCAGTTTGGCTTTTAATAGAATGTCCGTTACTGACGCGAATGGGAGTGAACCTAAGATTCTTTCTTGGTTCCGCCGAGACGTCTGTTTGCCTTTGAGGAACTGTCTTGTAGCCTTCGTTATCTCCCTGCGCTTCACCGGCGGGATTGATAATTGGTATGAGTTCAGGTCCCATTGTATTCCCAACCACTGAAAGCGTGGTGCCGGAGTCAGCCGGGATTTGTTCCTGTTTATCTGGAATCCCAAGTATTCCAGAAAACTTATCACTTTGTCCGTTGCTTTGCGGCATTCTTCGGCGTCTGTGGCCCAGATAAGCCAATCGTCTAGGTAGGCTACTAGCATTACCCCTTGAGTTCTCAATTCTTGTACTACTGTCTCCGCTATCTTTGTAAATATTCTGGGCGCTATGTTGAGCCCGAATGGCATCACTTTGAAAGCATAGGCCCGTTTGCCTAGTCTGAAGCCTAGGAAGGGACGGAAGTGTCTTGCTACCAGGACATGATAGTAGGCATCTGTAAGATCTATAGAGATGGTGACGGCCCCAGTGGAAGTAAGGTCCGCATCTGCAAGACGGTTAGCATACGGAACTTGTCGCAATGAATGTATGAGTTTAGATGGGACAAGTCTAGGATTATTTTTGGCTTGTTTGAGTCTTTCTTTGGAACGCTGAACAAGCGCCCTTGAATTTCAAGTATTTGACTTCTGTCACTACCTTCTTTTGAAGAAGGTCTTGGGTGTACTCTATTAAGTCCGCCGTTGGGTTTTGGTAAAAGCTGGTTGATGGAGGAGGCCTTTCTTTCCAACTCCATCCCAGACCTTTTGATACAATACTGTGGGCCCAATTGCTGAACCTCCAGTGGTTCCGGAAGAGGTACAGCCTCCCTCCTACCTGGGGAGTCTCACTGGCTAGCAGATGGGCGACTTCCCCGGCTTCCCCGGAAGCCTCTGCCTCAGGTGGAGGCTCTTCCGCCGGCCCTGTGCCGGAAAGCTCCTCTGGCTCGGCTACCTCTGGCAAATCTGTTGTACCCTTGAAATACCCCTTGGGTTTTGAAGGTAGCGTTGAAGGCTGGGAGGCGGTAAAGGTGGCCGAGCTCTGGGGCTGCTGAGACGGCTGGCTCAGTAGCATGAATTGCTGTTGGGGTTGGGCTTTCGAGGTGGAGGGTTGGTTCAGCTGGGTTATCGGGACAGCCTGTACTACAGCTTGGAATTGGGTGGTTTGGAAGGATTGGAACTTCCTTGTCTTCTTCCTGCCCCTAGAATATGCTCCGGAGGGTTCAAACTTCCTCTTGGTAATGAGTCCCCAGCGTATCCTCAAACTCTTGTTTACTCTAGCTGCTTCCCCGAGAACCTCGTTTACGATGGTCTCCGGGAACAGTTTTGATCCCCAGATCGAGGATTTGGTGAGCCTATTCGGCTCGTGCCTGATGGAAGCATCCACCTGCAGTTCCTCCTAGCTACTGGGAAGTCATATATATCGCACTGTATGGTGTGAAGAAATGACTTCGTCAGGATTTTGAAGAGCGGTTCATCCGCTTATACCAGGGAAGTCATTTCTGTCATGGTGGCAGAATTGAGGGACCTGCTTAGCCTGCACCGCGCCTCGTACTCAGCCTTTACCATGGCTTCTGGAAGCCTAGGTAGGCGTTCGCTGAATTGTGTGGTTGCGCAGTCTGGACTGAGCTTACCCACGGAAAAGGTTGCTGGGGCATCTACCCAACATTCCATGCCTACAGGGAGCAGAAGGGAAGGCAAGTCTGTCTCCCGGAGTTGTGGCATTGGTTTTTCCTCCTTGGCCACTTGTAGTGTCAGCTCGACCACTTTTGAGATGCACGGGGTAGGAGTGTTGTCGCTCACCACGAACATTGTAAAGGGGCTCTAATGGGGTGATAACTTTGTGTTGACACATTCCCATTCTGTCAAGGTCCGGACCCAGGCTATTTGGGCCTGGTCCCTAGGGAAGATAATGGTCTCCTTCGGGACCTTATCCTCCCTTATCAGTGCCTCCTCTGTCAATCGGGCATAGCCCTGGAAGGGAAACTGGAGACCCGGCGGGTAGGATTCGAAATCCTCTACTGGCCGGGTTCCACATCCTTCGATCGTCAGCATACCCTCAGAGAACGGGGCATATGCTGCTGGCCTCCAAGGGTTGTTTTTTTTGAAAGGCGGTAGCTTCGAAGAGTCCGGCATTGCAAGGGGTTGCTGTGCATGCCCGGGCTGGAGCTGTCCTGCCATCAAGTTTTCCTGGAGCCCTGCCATCAAGGTCTCCTGGTTCCTTAGCCTTTCAGTAAGGGACTGAATAGACTGTCCTGATGTTTCGAGGCCACAGGCCAGTTGAGATGTTATCTCCTGGAATTTGGTTTGCACCAGGTCCCCCATTTGTTGCATCAGCATGGTGAAGAAAGCCACCGTATCGAAGCCAGGTTCCTGGGGTCTGGCTTTAAGGCCTCTTACTCTCGACCCCTGTTGTGGGGGAGTAACTCTTGCCAAGTCCGCCACCGGTTTGGGAGCCGATGGCGTGCTGGCGTGGCTTGTCTTAGGCTTAGGCTTTGGTAGGGACTTCTTAATAGCTGTCAGAGTGTCCCTAGTGGGTTTGACTTTAGAGAGCACCGAGCCCGACTTGTTGCTAACAGTCTTGGGCTTCCCGGTGAATCCCTGGAAGGAAGAAGTGGAAGAAGATTGAGACGGGCTAAAGGACAGAACTTTAGCCCGTGTACTACCTGCCTCACCGACATCCTTACCTTCCCCCTGGTTGTCGACAACCATGGGCTCATGGTCCAAGTTCATGGCTGCCACCTTTCCCAGAACCTCTTCGCCAAAACCCTCCGGGTCCTCCGGCAGGGCCTGGGTCTCCTCCCGGATCCTGGCGATGATAGGGGCCGCCAAGTCCGCCGCTACAGCTGCCGACCTCTTAGCATTAGGATATATGAGCAAGGCCAGCTCCTCAGACAGCATGTAGGGCTGCTTGGACTTGACGTTCCTGCCAAATCCTCTGACCCAGACCTTGAGGGTTGCCAACGCCGAATCCTTGACAGCTTGCCAGGTCTGTAAGAGATAGCTACATCACGGTCTAACCTAGATACTAAATTACTTAGTCTAGTATGTATCAATATGATTCTTATTCACTATATTTCTCACTGTATCATTAGAAGAATGGTACGTACAGACTCAGTAGTGAGGTCTTTCACTAACGCGTAACACACCTCGCACCCCTCCGGGTGCCACACCAGCAAGGAGTCCACAAGGACCGCACATCCGGCATGCGAGCAGCAAACCTCATGCCCGCACAGCTCCTGAAGCATGGCCGTGCATGCCGTCTCCAGGCAGCATACCATCTGTAAGTTAATTGATACATGAGTATCACTATATAGACACGCCTGAGATGTATCCGGCGGGGCATGCATCGCAACTCTACTGTCACCGGAGTTGACTCAGGTGGAATGCGTGTCTACTACTAGGATTTTATCAATTCTTGCATACCACTAGCTCCGGGCCCTAGTTATTCGTTCTTGTCATGAATCTAAAGGATTAGGCTTGGTACAAACAGAGCAGGGGAAGGATGAACCTGGCCTAACTCCGCTAGCGCCGGAGAAGCGTTTCCTAGTAAACTAGGATTGTTCCTCTTAGCCTACTGTCTGTCCCCCACCAGGGTGCGGGACGGAGGTAGAAACAAGAAGGTTGAAACCCGGGAAAGGAGCTAGGGATTAAGAGCATGGTGCTTCGGGTCTGAATACCCGGCGGGGTAGATATGCCCGTCGTAGTAAGCATACCCGAAGCATGCTTAGATTAAGCTTAAATTACGCTTTAAGTAATTAAAACCACTATAATCTCAAACATGCGCGTATATATGCTCTGTCCATTATCGTATATTCCATGCGCAGTCCCTCCTTCCTCCATGATATCCTACTTCCGGGTCCGACTTCGTGGGATCGGATCAGGGAAAATAGGTAAACCTAGGCCTGAATCTGATCATATAAGGGATCGTAGCTATTATATTTATAACAGGTACGAACTCTTAGTCGGGATCCCGGTCCCGCCGGGGCGGGAGGATAGGTGTGGGGATAGAGGACTGCGGATAGGGAATGCGAGAATGCGGTGGCACGCGTCGTATACCGTCCCGACGAGCCAGGTGGTCAACCAAGGCTTGCCAGGGTGGGCACCCCCCGTACCATTCACACTGAGCGTGGCGCAGTGAACCAATCTCCCGACTACTCCTTACCCTCCCCCCCAATGTGCAAAAGGCTCAGGTCAGCTACATGGGGTAGCGTAAGGCGAGCCGCGTCACCCCACTGAGGTGGGTCCAGGGGGAGGGAGGACGGCTAGAGGAGTGGCCCACTCGCGATCAGTTGGTCACAACAACCGGCCAGGTGGGACAACCCCCCGAGAAGTCGTGAGCCAACCAATAACAGGGACAGAAGGCCTATAGGCCAACTGAATCTGGCAAAGACATGCAAAAACAACAAAATAATGCAGAATAAATGATAATAAATGTAATACAAATAGTCCTGACGCGAGAGGGGACAGGGAAAGGGTATTATTATTATTATTATTATTATTATTATTATTATTATTATTATTATTGTTATTATTATTATTATTATTATTAAATAACTGAAATTATCAATAAACATTTTACATACTAGTACCATAAAAATTCTTTCATCTCGGTAAAAGAGAGAGAGAGAGAGAGAGAGAGAGAGAGAGAGAGAGAGAGAGAGAGAGAGAGTGTTTATCTCTCTCTGTTCTCTCAAAAAATACTTATAACGCTTCCAGCGAAAGAGAGGGAGGGAGTTACCACTATGACACATTATTATCTTGTGTGGCAAAAGATAGAGAGAAAGAGAGAGTTAACCTTAAAAGTGACATGGATAGATTAGTACGTATTGTATTTCTTTAAAATACTATCACATATGAATTTTGTAATTACAGTTTTATTATTATTATTATTATTCTTATTATTATTATTATTATTATTATTATTATTATTTGAAAGTATTAAAAACAAATAGTACAAGTACAGTAATACTTTGGGTTACGAACCGATTAGTATACGAATTTTTTAACTTACGAAGTGACGCCCTCATTCTGGAATACGAATTTCACTTGGAATACGAAGCGCGAATTTCCATCATGGGAGGCCGCCTGCTTTGTTTACATCGGACATCGGATGAGCGTGGGATCTGCGAACGCATTTTTTTAGGCCAAAACTTAATGCCTGCTTTGTTTACATTGGACATCGGATGAGTGTGGGATCTGCGAACGCATTTTTTTCGGCCAAAACTTAACGAGGGTCACGTGACTTCCTCCCACGCATCCCTTGACCCTTTTTAAACCATAACTCTTTCACTATCTCGCTGGCGTTAAGATTGAACGCATCTGTCCATGATACGCTCTCAAATTTGCTTAGTGATTTGCGCACGTGTTGTGTTTCCGTGATAGTGCTTATACATTACTATTACCCAAATACTAAAGACAATGGCGCCCAAGATGACGAAGGCAAGCAGCAAGAAGGAAAGCATAAGAAAGAAGGAGATGATTACAGTCGAAATGAAGAAGGAAATTATCCAAATGCATGATAAAGGCGAGCGCGTGAAAGACATTGCAGCATTCTTCAAGCGGTCGCAATCAACGATCTGCACTATTTTGAAGAAAAAGGAAGAAATTAAAGCCAGTAAAGCATCAAAAGATGTCACAGTATTGACAAAACAACGGCCTTATATTCTCGACGATGTAGAAAATTTGCTCATGGTTTGGATAAATGAGAAGCAGCTGGCAGGAGATTCCGTAAGTGAGAGCATCATTTGCAAAAAGGCTCGTAAGATCTACGAAGATTTGAGTAAAAATGAGCCAGGCACATCAGCGGACAGTGAAAAAGACAGTTTTAAGGCGAGCCGTGGCTGGTTCGAGAATTTTAAGAGAAGGACTGGCATCCACAGTGTTGTTCGCCATGGGGAGGCTGCAAGCTCAGATACGAAGGCGGCAGAGGCTTACGTAAAAGAGTTTAAAAGGCTCGTGGATTCCGAGAAATACCTCCCCCAACAAGTCTTCATTTGCGACGAGACAGGGTTATTCTGGAAGAAGATGCCCAGGACGTTCATTACGGCAGAAGAGAAGGCACTTCTCGGTCACAAGCCCATGAAAGACCGTCTAACCCTACTGTTTTGTGCCAATGCAAGCGGGGATTGCAAGGTTAAGCCTCTCCTCGTGTATCACTCGGAAAATCCACGCGCCTTTAAGAAAAACAACGTGCAGAAAAAGCTGTTGCACGTTATGTGGCGGTCTAATACCAAGGCTTGGGTGACGAGGATCTTGTTCGTCGAGTGGATGAACGAGGTTTTTGGTCCTGAGGTGAAGAAGTATCTCCGGGAGAAGGACCTCCCATTCAAAGCCTTACTTGTGATGGACAATGCTCCTGCCCATCCTCCATCCGTTGAAGAGGACTTACTGGACAAATTCAAGTTCATTAAAGTCAAGTTCTTGCCCGCCAACACCACTCCAATACTCCAGCCCATGGACCAGCAAGTTATCGCCAATTTCAAGAATTTGTATACGAAGGCTATGTTCCAGCGCTGCTTTGAGATGACGGAAGGCACCAACCTTACCCTCAGAGAGTTTTGGAAGGATCACTACTCTGTTTACAACTGCCTCAATCTGATTGACAAAGCCTGGCAGGGAATCACCAGGAGAACCCTCAATTCTACATGGAAGCAACTGTGGCCCGACTGCGTTGCTGAACGAGATTTTGAGGGGTTCGAAACCGTCGAGAAGGGGGCAGTTGAAGACGAGATTGTATCCTTGGGCATGTCCTTGGGGCTGGAGGTTGACACGGACGACATCGAGGACCTCCTGACTGAGCATGAGCAGTAGCTGATGACCGACGAGCTGTTGGAGCTACACAAGGAGCAACAGAGACAGGTAACGGAGGAGATCTCATCTGAGGAGGAGGGGGAAGACGCTGCACAGTCGCTTCCTTCGAGCGAGAGCAAGGATTTTTTGAAACACTGGGAAATTGTGAAAAGTTTTATCGAGAAAAATCACCCGAATAAGGCTGCGTCAGGGCGTGCAACAAATTTGTTTATCGATAATGGGGTGGGTCATTTCTATAAAATTTTAAAGAACAGGCAAAAGCAAGCCTCCATAGAAAAATATTTTTTCAAAATTGTGAAAGACGACACAGTGTCGCGTAAGCGTAAGATTAGTGATTGTAGTGAACGGTGCTCTCTAGAGAAAGAACCAGAAAGTCTTCCAGAAGTGTTCTTGGAGGGAGATTTCCCCCCCAAGCCCTAACCCTCTCCTCCTCACCCTTCCCCTCCTCCCGTCTCCGTCAAGCCAGCAGCCACACTCGCCAAAGGTAAAGTTCAGGTTTTACTGTGCATGCATATTAAATCTAGTGTTTATATTTAATTTCATTCTTCAATTTTATAATTTTATGTAATTCCTACACGAATTTTCAACCTTAGTGAACAAAAATAAATGGAAAAATATGAATTGAAATGGTCATTCATGGTCGGGTGGAATGCATTATTTGCTTTTTATAACATTCTTATGGGAAAATCCATTTAGGTTACGAATTTTTTAGGTTACGAAGCTGGTTCTGGAACGGATTAAATTCGTAACCCAAGGTATTACTGTACATAAAAAATTTCGAGTCTCAGTAAATGAGAGAGAGAGAGAGAGAGAGAGAGAGAGAGAGAGAGAGAGAGAGAGAGAGAGAGAGAGAGAGAGAATCCCAGGAACACGTGATTGCAACACTGCAGCTCTTCCCCCTCCTGGCTGTCACAGAACTTGATATATCTGACAGTTTTAGTACCTGGATCTCGAGGAAAGGTTACTGTAAGAAGACTGGGATTTCCTTCATTCTTCCATAATTTTTTAAATATAAGTTAAAATCTTACTAATTCACTATGGTATTTTCTTTAATGAATTGATATTATTGCTGTATAATTTAATCATTTATTTATCATACAAAAAAACATACATCTTTGTAGTAGAGAGAGAGAGAGAGAGAGAATTATTATTTTTATTATGTGATATCATTTCAACTTATTAAACTTACTAATACAGTATTAATCAAAATTAATATTTGAAAATTAGTAAATCATTTTTGTATTATAAAAATGTATTTAGTCATGAAAATAAACACCAAAATACACTAATTAGTGATTATTTTCGTCGGAAAATACAAAGAGAGAGAGAGAGAGAGAGAAGAGAGAGAGAGAGAGAGAGAGAGAGAGAGAGAGAGAGAGAGAGAAACTATGGTTTTTATATCCAAGTCTAAGTAGAGTATAAATGGATTCTTTAAGTGAAATAATGTTTCAATGATATTTTGCTGTTTTGTATTAAAGGATATGTGTACTGTTTGAGAATACATTCCTTATCCTTGACTATGGTTACCATACAGTTTAATAGCGTAAATTAATTTATGTGCCCTCCGCTCAGAAACTAGTTCTGCGTATGAGGTATCGTTAAAAGGCATAAAAAAACCATCGTAACCTTGGAATTTGCATTGTAATCTAACCAGAAACTTAGTTTTGTTAATTATGTATACTGGAAACAAGCAATGATTTTTTCATTAATTGCGCTTTTGGACTGTTATAAACTGCGCATCCCAAGCTAGTGTATTCATTCGCTCTAAATTTTTGTTGTAATCTAACCAAAAACTTATTTTTATTAATATACTGTGCTAAACTATAAAGAATTCTTATCATAGTTTGCGTTTTTTCAATGAATATTTAAGAAAAAGCGTCGTAACCTCGGAACGTCGTAAGCCGGACCCGTCGTAACCCGGGGACCGCCTGTAATTGTCAGGGGACCTCTGATAGTTGTTCCACATGCCCCAGTTTCCATACCGACACCCTTAATAAAGGGTGAGCAAGCCAGGAAACTCTGGCATAACCATATAGCTTTTTTCTCTTGTATATTTAGCAATATTTATACCTTAGAAATGAATGCTATAGGAACATTTCACGGGACGACACAGGTTAGGCCCAGAAATAATGTTACCGTTGTCAACATTATCATTCGTAGCTCGAAAGCTATAGCAGTTAGGCAAATTAATTATTTTTTATGAGAAAGCCAACACAATTCTCTAAATATTGACATATAAAACAGTGAAAAACAAGTAAGTCCAGTTGGTTGGTGAAAAAATTGATAGAAAAGAGGGTAAGAAACAGAGCGCTCTGGCCCAGTGTATGGTGAGAATTATCGCTGGAAAAAATTTTTTTTTGAAGAGCCGTGTATCTTGGTTGTTTTTCATAGAAATTACTTTGTAAATATACTAAAATGTACATAGTTGAAAAGTTGAAGAGTAAAGGGAGAGTCAAGACAAATGGCTTTGGTAACAGCAACAGTTTCATACTGACGTTATAAGTTGATCGAAATGAAAAAAATTTTACCGTTGTCAACATTATCGTTCATAGCTAAAAAGCTATAACAGTTAGGCGAATTAATTATTTTTTATGAGAAAGCCAACACAATTCTCTAAATATTGACATATAAAGCAATGAAAAATGAATAAGTCCAGTTGGTGAAAAAATTCATAGAAAAGAGGGTAAGAAACAGAGCGTTCTGCCAAGCGTATGGTGAAAATTATCGCTAGAAAAATTTTTTTTTGAAGAGCCTTATCTCTTATTTTTCATAGAAATTACTTTGTAAATTCTCGAAAATGTAGAACAAAAGTTGAAGAATAAAGGGAGAGTTAAAAAAGGGCTTTGGTAACAGCAACAGTTTCATTTTGATGTTAGAAGTTGATCGGAATTAGAAAATTTTTTTACCGTAGTCAACATTATCGTTCATAGCTCCCACTCCAGACGAAGCAGTTCCATGGCTTGCTTGGTTGGAGTAAGGCTAATCCTACTAGCCTTTCAAGAAAAGTCATAACCTATTAGCAGCCTCCTTATCTTGGCATCTTCTGGAGATTCAGAGCCCTGCCTAAAATCTAAATGTCTCTTATGGGATGCACTAACGTGGTTTGCGCTACTTTTACCGTAAAAACTTCACGAATGCATATCGGAAAATTGTTCTCTCGTGATGTCACTATGTAAACAAACGTGTCTACAGCAGCTCGCATGTTTGGTCACTAAGAGCAAAGTGTGGGTGGGATCAGCTGATTTCATTGTGAGAATTTTACTACGCTAGGGATTTAAGCATGCCCAGTACAGAAACTACTTGGCTGGCGTATTGATACCCAAGTTTCACAGTCCAAGGTATGATCTAGCCTATGGAAATCGCTACGTGTCCGAAAATAAAAAAAATTTACCCCTACCACACGTACAAAAAATTTCGGTAAATTTTACGTAAAGTTTCGTCAGTCAGGTAGGGAGGGGGTTAGGGTAATTTTGCATACTAGCATTACGTCAATTGGATATGAAAGTACGTATTAAAATACTATCACATATGAATTTTGTAAATACTGTTATATCATTATTATTATTTCAAAATATTAATAAACATATTATACATAAATGTACCATAAAAATTCTCTCATCTCGGTTAAAGATAAAAAAAGAGGGAAAGAAAGAGGAGGAGGGGGGGAGGCAGGCAACACAACACACTTAATATATTTGACAGCTGTGGACCCCAGCTTGGTACCTGGAGTTCGAAAGAAAGATGCAGGAAGACTGGGATTTCCTTCATTCTTGCATAATTTTTTATTTATTGTTGTTTACATTAGCATTGATATTTGAAAATTAGTGAATCTTTTATTTATCATACAAAAAACATGCATTTCTGTGTGAGTGTGAGAGAGAGAGTTTATTATGTGATATCATTTAATATTAAGCTTATGAATACAGTAATAATCAATATCAATATTTGAAAATTAGTAAATCATTTTTGTATCATAAAAATGTATTTAGTCATGAAAATAACATCAAAATACACTAATTAGTGATTATTTATCTTTGGAAAAACCCGCTAATAGGCAAATTTCCTGCAAATAATGGGTAGATATGATCCACAGAGAGAAATCCGTGAGTCCGCAAATACGGGCCCCCCACTGTAGGTATAAATAATCTATAGAAAGCAGGAAGTTTAAGATAGTTTTTATACACCATTGTTACAAAGATTTTGTTTTGAAGCAATTGTTCATCCAATGTCTCTGGTTGATTTATTTTACTTTGCTTCTGGATAGAAAGAGAATGATTTTCTGTTTGAGTAAAGGGTTCCCTCTAATTGGGGATTCCAGAGATAAACAAGAATACTTCCATCTATTGTGATGTAATATGTAACAAACTCTTATAGGTACTTTTTTGTGCTATGAAATAAGTTATGAGTATTCATGTTTGGAATAAAAAAAATTAATTTTATGTATTATAGCTAATCATATATGATATAACTTGTGGAATAATTTGTAAGTACATGAAAAATTTTTGTATAATTGACTGGTGTCAGTGTGCCATCATATAGTAAAACTAGTAAAGATAACATTTGCAACTGATTAAACATGTGTCACATGTACATACAGTTTGCACCTACAGTGGAACCTCTATTTTTGTACATAATCCGTTCCAGAACCTCCCATGAAATCTGAAATGTACAAAAACAGAAACAATAATTTCCATTAGGAATAATGTAAATACCATAAATGTGTTCCAGATCCCCAAAAATATTAACAAAAAATACATTTATAGGGAATAAACAGTTTTACATACAGAAAACAATGAGAAATAAATATAAATGACTAATGAAATGAGTAAATGAACATTTAACATCATTCTTACCTTTATTGGAAACACTTGTTAGTGTATTGGAGAGGGGGGGGGAGGAAAGGGAGGAGAAGAGGTTATTGTTTGGAAGGGGAATCTCCCTCCTGAAGGACTTCAGGTATCAAGGATATATCTAGGGTTACTTCTCTTTATTTCTTTTTTTTTATGGGCACTATCTGAGGTAAATTCCCCTCTTCGCTTTTTACTGGCACTAGGACCAGCTTGAGAGTACTGGACCCCTGTCACACAACAAAAATGTCTAGAGACATTTGTTTCTGCCATTTCTTTAAAATTTGCCTAAAGATAAACACAACATTGTCATTAAGCATTTTGGAGACACGGATTAGAACATCTTTGTTGGGATGATAATTCTCCACAAAATTTTTTACATCATTCCATTTTGCAAACATGTCCTTAATCCCTGAAGTAGGCACATGTATGCCCATTCATTTTCTGAGTTTTCCAAACCAGCCTCTGTGGCCTCAAATTCACTAACAGCAGCACTTGTAGGCATTTTCTCACTGAGATCTGCATGCAACTTCCTCCAACATTTTGGTACAAGTTCTTTCTTGAATTCTATATACTAGTGTTTTTTTTTTTTTTTTTTTAACAGAACTTTCTTTGGCCCCACAATGGCTTATTTAACAGTTGCACTCAAATAAAAAAGCACAAAAAACAATGAACACAAAAGCAGAATGGATCACGATAGAAGATGGGATACTTTGTTTGGGCGCTCAATACAGTGCCTGGTCACTCGTTGGCCCTCAGTGGAGCGCTTCCGAGTGTACGAAAACCAAGGAAACATACAATAACGAGTCAAAATTTTTTAGAAAAACGTCTACGAAAAGTGAAACGTACGAAAAGAGAGGTGTACAAAAACCAAAGTTTGACTGTACTTTTGAACAGATAAGTTTTATTTGAAAACTTTTGAAATTGGTGTGGTAACTTGGGTAAAGCTGAGTAAGTGGTGGCTAGTTATTAAGGTGCTCTTAATTTTTTTTTTATCTCAGTTGCATCCTTTAATGCACAGAATATTGCAAAAGACTGGTGGAAACAAGTCTGGTTTTTTCTGTGGACTGTGATTACTGTAGCACAGATTCTTCAGTAGGTACTGAAGTTTCTGCCTTTAATGAAGTAGCAGACTTACCTTTATAATTTATGTTGGACATGCTAACATACAGTATCCTTGTTCTCTTGTATTATGTAAAATGTGTGATTCATATATTATGACACAAGTTTTTGTTGGAACACATTCCTAGTTGGAATTAGAACATTTCAGTTTGGGAATGCATATGGCTAATAATATTAGTAAGTTTTCTCTCTTGGATAGTTTAGTAGCTCATAGTAACACATTTTTTTTTGTAAGAAAAAACTATACACAATTTTGTCCTATCCTGATTTTTTTATGTGTTATTTGCTCGTCATGTAAATAATAAAGGATTTGACTTTTTCAGCTGCAATTGCAAAAGAAGCAGTGGCTCCTGCTGCTCCATCTGCAAAAGATACAAAAAGGAATACTACTGCAGAGGATATGGAAAAGTCAGCCAAAGATGTCTTCAAAGTTCCTACTGTGCCTGTATCCAGGCTCAAGCCAAAGGATAACAGTAATAAGGGAAATAGTAAGTATTGTTGCATTTGTTCTCTTTATCTGAAAATTGAATGAGTCTGTTCCATCTACCTTAGGAAGGATGTGGAATACATTTTTACTTGCTAAGGAATTTCGTCTCTACACCGGAGCTCTTTAAGGTTTAGAATCCTGTCCATGTCTGAATTTTTCTAAGGAGTTTCTTACAAGTTTCATTAAGTATGTGGTACTGCAGGCTTTATAGCTTTGTTATACCCAAGGTTCTCAGGAGCACTACATTCAGTTTGGAGTGTCTCATGTATTTCAAAGGGCATATATTCCTATGCTCTGATGTTTCTCCTTAGTAATTGGTTGTCTACAGACCATTTACTGTAAATTTGTGTGCCATGTTAAGTATTTGACCTTAAATCTTGGAGATTTTAATTGTGTATTTTTAATGTGAATAGAAACTTTGTGAAGTGTTGTGGCTGAGAGCCTAAACATCATCTGAAGGCTGAGGAAAACTGACCACAGAATAGGCCTCAGTGAAAGGAAATGGAAAGTAAAAGCATCTTGGAGGAGTTAAAGTAGACTGCACAGTATACGCTGTTTGGAAACACTCCAAGGTAATAATATCTACATCCCAACTGATAACATACTCTGAAGAGAAACTTGTAGCATGTTAAAGTTAAGCAGTATTTCCCAAGATTGAGATGCTTCTATTGTCAAAGTATGGACATATGTTAAGGTCTTGTAGGCAGAAGCTACAAGGCAAACCTGCCACATGTTAAATGTAATGTACCAAAGCATGGTATAATTTATAAGGAAGCAAAATGTATACATTGGCGATAAAATCATCCATCTTTGTCACAAAATTCTGTGTACATCAAGGAGATACAGACCTTAAAGGTAATGGAACGCATTACATATACGGAGACTAAATAGAAGGTTTAAGCCAGTATGTTTACCAGGAATATCCTTTCATCTATTGCTGCTAACGAAGAAGAAACATAATTTCTGGCAGTCCTGCCTCTTTGAAGGCTGTGTCAGTAATTTCTGCTGCTCTTGCCTCTTTGGAGGCTACACCCATTGTTTCTGGTTCTCCTGCTTCTTCATAGGCTACGCTAGTTGTTTGTAGTGCTCATGCCTCTTTGGAGACCCTGGTAGATATGCTTGCACTCCCACTGCTCAGGAGGCTGCACCTGCAGTAGCTGGCAATCCAGCCTTTTTTGAGGGTTCATTATATATATCTGGTGTGTTTATCCCTCTGCGCCCTACACCAACCATGATTGGTGGCCCTGATTCTTCAGAGGACGCACCAGTTGCCTCTGACTCTCCACCCCTCCTCAGGCAGCACCAATTTTATTTTCTACTCCTAAGTGGGAAATATCTGTGATGAATATACCATCAGAGGTGCCTAACAACCGTGATACTAGGGAGGCTTTACCATCTGTGGTGGGTGATATTAGGGAGGCTTTACCATCTGCAGTGGGTGATACCAGGGAGGCTTTACCATCTGGGTGGGTGCTGCTCCATAGAAACAGCGCAAGTGCCTGAGTGGCGTGATCGGTATGGTGTTGGCGTGCCACCTCCGTGGCCACGATTCAATTCTCGAGCATTCCACTGTGTATTTCTGGTGATAGAAGTTCAATTTCGACATGGTTCGGAAGTCATGTAAAGCCGTTGGTCCCGTTGCTGAATAACCACTGGTTCTATGCAACGTAAAACACCATACAAACAAACAAAACAAACATAGAAGGAACGCCATCATCGTCAACTTTAAAACGGAAAGCAGTCGCCAATAATCAGTCTCCTTGAAAAAAGCAGGAGGAAAGGAATTAAAGTATAATCACTGAAAAGGGGCTCCAGTTTAGTGGCCTCAGAATCTATGTAAAATTCAGTCATTATCTCCAGTGGAACTGTCAGGGATTAAGAGCTGAAGGGGAAAAACTAAGGCTGCTCATATCAGAAGTGTCCCCTGTATGTATGGCTTTGTGGGAGACTATACTGGAATAATACATGTCCCAACTCACGAGAGTATACAGCCTATCATTCCACTTCTAACATAAATATAGGAAGCCACAGGGTGTAATTCTATATATTCATAATGACCCCATAAAACCTTGAGTACGTCATCTCTTGCTAGAAGGAGATGAGGAAGAATCACTCCTTCTACAACACTTCTTGCCAGAGAGAGCAGGATACATACCTCTCATGAAGAAAAAAAAAAAGCCTCTCGACCATAGCTTGAAACAACGCCTCTGATGGCTCGGTGGGAGGTTTTGATAACGTCATAAGTGAAGATGGAAATGATGTCACAAGAACAGGAAGTAGAGACGTCACCACATTTGACATCATAGGCTGAGAGGATGCTAGGAGTGACATCACAACATCATGAATGGTAAAGCTGGTCAATGGCAGAGTTATTGGTGGTGACCCAGTAAGCGTCAACATTGACAAAGCTTCCTGCTAGGAGTCAACACACGAGAGCCAAATTAGTGTAGGCCTAAAGGTGGAGTGACTGCTGAGGGGACTGGAGGCAGGCAGCGAGCAGCCAAGAAATGCAAGAGTAGGCCATCCAGTGAGGGAACACCCCATAGGCCTAGAGACACCCAAACAACCGCCATCTTGTTTGATTCGGAATCTGAATTAAAGGAAGTAGAATGCATAGCCTCCTCCGTCTTGGGAACGACATTATGTCCCACAGGAGAGGGGCTACATTAAACATATCTGCCTCCCAGTGAAGTTTTCCCCATTGATGAATTTAAATCGCTCATTCAACAGTTACCACATCCCTTTGTTATTCTGGGAGATACGAATGGTAGAAACCCTATTTTGGGGTGATATTGCCAATCATAGAACATGAAAATTTGGGAATACTAAACATGGGATAGTCTACACATTTTTATGTTCAAACAGGTACATTGTCAGCAGTTGATTTATCTATAATCTATATGCAGTGATGACTGCCATATTGACTTCAGTTGGAAAATGATAAAGGATAGATTTACCAGCTACCATTTTCCATTAGTAATGAATTTATCTTCAAATTCTCCATCTTCAAGGTTACCGTAATGGAACATTGGTAAAGCTTATTGGAAGCATTTCAAGAACAAAGCTTAATAAATAATTTAGCTGATGACTTTCCCTCTGTAAACAATGCTCTTGACTTTTTTTAAAGTTATTTTCTTGGGTGGTCCTCCATCAATGCTTAGGACTTTGGGCATATTTATCCACAGACCAATATCCTGGTGGACTCATAAATGCCAGGAAACTCTTAGAACTACGAGGTCAGCTTTCACCAGATACCAGATACCGCAGACAAAAATGTAAGTATTACCATGTTGAAGTTCAAAAAGCAAGAGCTCATTTCTGCATGGTACTTGAGAAGGCAAGAAAGGAATCAATGACAATGTTCATATCTTCACTAAATTCAAAAACACCCCTAACTTCAGTATGGAAGAGAATTATAATAATAGCAGTCAAATTTATTCCTTGTCAACCTCCAGTTGTCAAGATCAATGGTAGTGAAGTAGCAGATCCCTGGTTAGTGGCAGATGAGTTTGCTAATCATTTTGCTAACGTTGCAAAGAAAAATTATGACAGACTCTATTCAGCTCAAGGAAGGCTAATAGAATGGATCAAAATTGATTTTAATACATCAAGAAATGAACAATACAATATACTACATTTGACTATGGGGAAATTTGCATCAGCCTTAGTTAAATTTAGTGAATCAGCTGGTCTGAATGGTATAAGATATTCAGTGAATAAACGTACACAAGTGAGTATCTAGGTTTTTGAAAGTTAGAGACATGTACAATTCTAATGAATAGCAAGAGCAGCATAATGTCGATGTCAGTGTTACTGGATTTATTAAAAAAAAAATGAAAACATCTTCACTGTTATGTGTGCTGTTGGAGGAATTCCAAATTACCTTTCAAAATCATCTTACCTCTTAACATTTTTACTTAAGACTCCACTTCAGTGTTGGCAGTACAAGAATGACTTTGTGACTTGTATATTTTCTGTTATAAAAGGATAAGTATCAGATTAAATGAATTTATTTTCATATTTGGATATAGATATTTATCTGAAATAGAGACAGATTTAAGGATTCATGAATCAGGAGGTTCATAATTTATAAGTGGAGGACATCAAAGATTACGTAGTCCAGGCTAGAACTGCTGTTGAAAGTCTGATTTTGTTGTTCCAAATGGTTGAAATTAGTATTCTTGCTGTGACTTGTACCACTTGAGATCATTTCTTTAGATTTCAGCCACTGTATGTAATGCATAATGCAACAACAGTACAGAAGTTCTGTAAGTAGTTGCATTAGTTACATCAAGGACTTACATTACAGATTCATGTTTCTGAAGAAAGAAATGTGGTGTAATGTTAATATTAAGGTCTGAAAAGAGCAGTGAGAATATAATGGTCTTAAGCCAGCAAGAATTAATGCACAACATTGAAATATGAAGGCTTAAAAGAAAGATTTTTGGGAAAAGAGGGTTGACCTTTGATATCCTCTGATGTGTGTCCATGGTGGGCAAAAGCAACCTTCTTTGGAAGATATTATTGTAATAGGTTACTGTCGTTGAAATTGATGAATAATTTCTTATTCTTGTGTACTGTTTGTTTGTTTTGAAACATTTGTCCTCCAGGGGATACAAACACTACTTCTTTCATGTATGGAGTACCCCTAAATGCATACACTGGACCAACTGTGTTCTGTCTAAACAAGGGTGATACCCAGGTGGGGAAGGGGGAGAAGGGGTGCCCATTCTTACCCGCCAACATTACCCATTGGCCTTCCAGGCACTATATAGCTCAGACATGTTTCTTGTATTTAGTGTTTTTGTGAGTGCTGGTGGTTTGCTCTGTGTGAATCTGGTACCTTTGATTTATCAACCAGAATTGCTCTTTAAATTGCCCGAAAGTGCTAGTGTTATGTGTTATTTTTCAGTGCTCTTGTGCTTTTTTGTTGGTTCTTGTCTTGTTGGAGAGCAGACAAGACCGACTATGTCTTAGTTCTTAGTCAGCCATGTAATCATTGTTGCTGGGAGTGTAACAACTTCTAATAAAGATTCATCAGCTAATGTTTCATTCTCTGACATAACTAATAATATTAAAACTTCAGGTATTTGTAAGGCATTCATGATCTCCTGAGGTAGTTACTCTTGGTTACAATGATCTTGGCTTCATTGGCTGCTGAATTGGAAGAGGGTTTTCTGGTTTCTCCTCCATTGGGTGTGACTTGGTCTTTGATTCAGGACTAGACCAGCCCTGCAGAGTGAGGCTAGTTATGATGGAAAGGAAGGGTAGGAGAGCAACTACCACTCATCTTTGTCTTCACCTATCATCATCTACCTCCACAGCAATCTCTCCTGTGTAGGCAGGGATCAAGATAAGGAAGCCTAGTCTTTATTTAAGAAGTCGTGACAGGCTTCTTCCATGTGCTCTCCCCCTTGTTAAAGTGTGGGTATGCAGTCACTAGGGATTGTCTTTCCCCAGTTAAGGGGGCCGGCCGGTACCCTTATATATGCTGGTATAGGGCAAAAAATGCAGTCATGAAAAAATTCATGGAGCTTTGTATGGTAATGGAGAATGCGTATATGAAATATTTTGTCAAAATTCCTCTTACTTTCGTAGTTACAGGGTAATTAGTAAACATAACTCAATAAGCCAAAAACTTTGATCCATACATGAAAATGGAATGTTTATGAGAGTAAGCAGTGTTACCAACATTTTTGTGAGGCCATGCAGCATTGCCAGCCATCAGAGTGTTTTTTATTTCAATTTTTTAGACTGTGCATATATATCATATATTTTTGGCCCTTTGGTCCCTAGTTTATATAGTATATCATGTATATTTGGCCCTTGGTCCCTGTCCAGGTGTGTTGGATAATGTCAAATTCAGGATAGTGAAGAGCTGGATAATCAGTATTTTTATATTGAAAATACTGTCTTAAATGTACTAAAGCTTTTCCATACTAATTGTTCTTGGTGTGGGAGAAAGGTTTGTTCCAGATTTTCTGTTTTCAAATTGGGCGCTAATGCTTTTTATTGCTCTGGCTCACAGGAATTGCATTTTGCCTTTAAACTTTATCCTTTCTTGATTTTACTTCTTGTTATTTTTCTACTTAATTTTTCTATTTTTCTACTTTATTTTTCTATATTCTTTGTTGGAACTCTTGAGCTTGTAGCATTCTGCTTTTCCAACTTGTATAACAAGCTAGTTAGTGGTATTAATAATAAGCTTATTTTTTGTCAGATTACGCATAGTGTCAGTGACCCAAGGCTTGCTTTAAGATTTCAAGAGTAAATTTTGACTACATTGTGTTTATTATGAAAAGTTTGATAGGTCCTATTTTTCCTGTAAGGAATGACCTCTTACTTGTATGTTATAGCATGATCATTGTCATCCATCTTCATATATCTAGAGGAACTGATAAAAGGAAATCCAGGAAATTTAGTATTAGAAACTAGGTTTCATTTCATTTCAGTCACCACAGAATATACCTAGTCAGGGAACAGAAATATAAAAGGTCATGTGAGTTTCTAAGAAGATTAAGGTCCTTGATGTAGTAGAGCTCATATGAGGTGACTGAACAGAATATCCATTGACAATGGCCTAAATCATATTTGCTATTGTTTAAAAAAACAAAAATGAAGTTGCAAAGGAATTTAAAGAAGAGAGCTGCATATGGTATAAATTATTCTAATATAGATTAATTTTTAGTTTTAATGGTTAATGATTTTTTTAAGTGTTTTTTTTTTTTTTTTTTTTTTGGTGACGAAATGGATACCAGCTCATGCACATTCTTAAAACCATCTAGTGGAGTATCAACTTTTCATACATAATGCAGTAGTTAGTCATTTTATTTTCCTGTGGTATTCGCTTATTTATGAAGTCACGTGCATCTACAGTGATTTTCTAAGCATAATGCAGTAGATGGAAACAGTCAAGGGATTATGTATTGTGACTTATGTATCTATCACAGTGGAATTTGCAGCATTTTTATTGTGGCTCTCCTAACAAAGCCTACTGCTGTGAACTAATTATTTGGCTTCAAAAATAGGAATTTTTTAGATCATTAAAGCCAGATAAATTAGGAATTACCATATATACTCATGTATCATGCAACTTTTGAAGCCCTAATTTTGGAGCTGATTTTAAGGGGGTCGCATCTTACATGAGACATAAAATTTGAGTATGTAATAATCATATATTAGTATTGTATGATAAAATACACGCATAACGGATATGCATCTTTTCCATGGATCTTTAAAAAGTTGCTTTACTTCACTGCATCCAATAATATATGTATTTTCTTTTCATAATACTATTTGTTTGTATTATAAAATACAAACATAGCAATCAGCTGATGGCGATTGCAAGTAAGTTTGTTTTGCTGTGTCAAACATCAAATCAGAGCAACTTTCTTGCTTCTAGGTAGCGCAAATGAATCTCGAGATACGCTATTTATATGAGACAAGGTTATTTCAAGTGGAAATATCACTTAAAAACTTATCATGTGTGAACGAAAAGTAGTTATTTTTTCGTTAGTAGATGGCGCTAAGGGCATGTTTATTGCGTAAACAAAAATCAACAGATTCTGCTCAGTATTTTCCCTTTATCTCATCAGAATACTACGAGCTTTATGTATTTCTTTTATTGCAGTGAAAACAGTAAAATGTGTTCTTTTTGTGCCCAATTATTTTGATTAAAACACATTTCTCTCATTTTGTTTATGGTCGAGTTTGAAGGTACTATACCGTACTATTATCGTGCATTGGCAAAAAAGATATAACCCCAGTAAATGTACGCCATCAAACATAACCGTAGATAAAATTGAGAGAAAATCATTTAAATCAAAACTGAGGGTCATGAAAGAACACATTTTACTGTTGTTTTCAAGCTGATAAAAAGGATTTTGACGTAGGAAAAATCTATTTCTGGGCGATTGGTTCGTGTCGCCCAGTCAAATAATCCTTTAGTTTATTATTTCTAAGGTAAAATAGCCAACAAATACCAGAGAAAAAACAAATCAAAGGAGATGTCAGTATAACTGACTCGCTCACCCAAAATAAAAGAAGGGTGTCGGTATGGTAACTGGGGCGAGTGAGACCACTACCACGAACTTCTTGCCATTTAGAATTCTCCTATATCAAAATTCTCAACGAGAGAGCCGACCCACAGGTCGAGGCGGCAGCTACTACCACTACAACCCACGCCACGCTGATCACTGCGCCTCTGGTGGCCATCCTGAAGTTAGCAGGCAATCTTGGGCATCGGGGCAGGGCAGTGGTGGGATTTCACTGGGCGACACGAACCAATCGCCCAGAAATAGATTTTTCCTACGTCAAAATCCTTTTTCTGGGCTCAGTTCGTGTCGCTGCGTGAAATAGTACCAGAGAAATAGCACAAGATTGGAGGAAATAGAAGAGGGTCTCAATAAAACTAAAAATTAAATCTTCAATACTATAATTTAAATAAAAGGACATGGATATAAAATGATAAATCCAAGGAATTGTGAAAAGCATACAGATTACAAATAAACATATTCAGCCAATCTCTAAATGCGAGATAAATCATAGTAATTATATCTTACAACTATGTAAATATTGTTACAAAATTCATACAAAATGTTATAAGGCATAAACATATTAATATATGACAGTGTGTGTAATGTTAACAATATAATAAGGCAACACACTCAATAAATTTCATATATACAATTATTGAAATTTCACAAAGTATCAAACCATCGTGAGATGAGAGTGTGGGACCCTAGCATAAAAATAAGGGAACCACACTCGTTAAGCTTATCTATATACAAACATTTGTGGGTGACCCTAGCAAAAAAAAATAAGGGACACACCACTAAGCCATTCATATGAGTAGCTAAGGCTAAAGGCGAAGTGTAGAGCAGTATGGTAGGGTGGACGAAATGTTAAGTGAGGCAGGCAGAAAGGAGATCTGGATCTTCAACTATACTACTGGGCTGAGTCATGGGAAACTATGTTTCCCGCTGCCACTGCTGAAAATTTAAGAGATTCTAGGGACTTTAAATAGTGTCGCTTAAACACTGTCGGCGATTTCCATCCAGTATACTTTTTCAAGTCATCAAAATTCATGTGTTGGAAATAGTTAATTGAGGTGGCTACTGCCCTGACATCATGTGCTTTAGGGAAAGATTCAGGGTTTGCTTGTTTAATAAAGTAGAGGATCTGTTGTCTTATGCCTTTAATTGATAAAGTGCCACCCTTTTCTCTCCTAAAGAGGGGACCCGAAGAGGAGGAGGATGCCCTAGACAGAAAGGCTCGTAAGGTCATTACTGGACAAAGAGAAGGGTCTTGAGGAAGAGGAATGACTTTCCAAGGTTCCCACCTCAATAAAGGATCCTCATTTTTAGCTAAAAAGCTGCGATCCGGGGAGAATAGAACTTCTCCTGAGGGGAGAAATTCTATATGTCCCGTATCTCTGGACAGAGCCGACAGTTCTGAAATTCTAGCTCCTGAAGCCAGACTTAGCAAAAATAATGTTTTTCTTAAGAGCATTATAAACGAACAAGTTGAGTTGTCAGTATCTGAAGCCAATTTGAGGACATCATTCAAAAACCATGACACAGAAGTAGGCCTTACAGAAGGCCTAAGTCTAGCACAAGCCTTGGGAATAGACGAAAAATAGGAATCTGTTAAGTCTATGTTAAAACCCATTTGAAAGATCTTCTTCAAGGCTGATTTATTTGTAGTAATAGTGCTAGCTGCTAACCCTTTTTCAAACAAGGACCTAAAAAAGGATATAGCTGAATTGATAGTCATGATTTTGATGTTTGATTCCTCCAGGAAAGATGCCAACTTCTTAACTGCAGCGTCATACTGCCTCAAAGTTGAATCCCCTTTATCTGATTCCAGGAAAAGGATATTCTGGGGATCTATACCTGCATCTTTTTTAGCCGCAAACTTCATGAAGTCCATAAAGTTAGGGCTTTGAGAATTCCTGAGGAAGCGAACACAGTCTTCATTTGTACTGACTGAGAGAGCCTGGGATTGGGAATCCGTTGGGGGCGAAGACCCAATTCCAGAAGCAGGGGATACCAATTGCTCTTCAGCCAGTCCGGTGCTACTAGTGCCACTTGTCCCTTGAAAGTCCTGAGTTTGTTCAGAACTTTCAGAAGAAGATTCACTGGAGGAAAGATGTAAACCTTCTTCCACTGGTTCCAGTCTATGGACAGAGCGTCTGTGGCATATGCCAGAGGGTCCAGGTTGGGAGCCACATAGCATGGAAGCTTGTGGTTCGCTTGAGAAGCGAAGAGATCGACTTGGAGACCTGGGACACTCCGGCGTATCCATTGGAACGAACTGTTTGTCCAGAGACCATTCTGGCTCCAAGGGAACTGACCGGGATAGAGTGTCTGCTATCACATTCCTTACTCCCGCCAGGTGGGTGGAGGAGAGGTGCCATTTGAACTTGTCCGCTAGGGAAAAGATGGCTATCATGACATGGTTTAGATGTCTTGATTTGGAACCTCCCCTGTTGATGCAGTTTACTACTACTGCACTGTCCAAAACCAATTTTACATGAGAGTTCTTTGGTGGAAGGAGCCTCTTTAGGGTCAGGAACACTGCCATGGCTTCCAATACGTTTATGTGAAGCTGGCGGAACTGTAGTGACCAAGTTCCTTGAACCTTCTTGAACTGAGAATACCCTCCCCAGCCGCTTAATGAAGCGTCTGTGTGGATAGTTATTACCGGAGGAGGATATTGAAGAGGTACCGACATGGACAGATTCTTCATCTGTGTCCAGGGACGCAGATGGTCCCGAAGGATTTGCGGGATTGCTGACAACTTGTCCCGAGATCTGACATTTGCTCTTGAGCGCCAGATCCGGTTTATGTCTTTCAGTTTGGCTTTCATCAAGATGTTTGTTACTGAGGCAAACTGTAGGGAACCTAGGATCCTTTCCTGGTTTCTCCTTGAAACATATTTGTACTTTAGAAATTGCTTTACTGACTTTGTTATTTCCTTTCTCTTGGCTATTGGAATTGACAGATTGTGGGAGGATAAATCCCATTGGATGCCTAGCCATTGAAATCGAGACTCCGGAGTGAGTCTTGATTTTCCCTTGTTTATCTGGAACCCCAGATACTCCAGGAACTGAATTAGTACTTTCTTTGTGGGTTTCCGGCATTCCTCGACGGTTGGTGCCCAGATCAACCAATCGTCGAGGTATGCTACTACCATTATCCCTTGCGACCTCAGTTGTTGAACGACTTTCGCTAATTTCGTGAATACCCTGGGAGCTACATTCAGTCCGAAGGGCATCACTTTGAATGAGAATGTCTGGTCCCCTAGCTTGAAGCCTAGATAAGGGCGAAAGTGTCTCGCTATTGGGATATGATAGTATGCGTCTGTAAGATCGATAGAGGTGGTGACGGCCCCACGGGGAAGTAAGGTCCGTACCTGCGAGATGGTCAGCATTTTGAACTTGTCGCAGCGAATGGATAAGTTTAACTGGGACAAGTCTAAGATTACTCTTCTTTTTAATGAGCCTTTCTTTGGCACGCTGAACAAGCGACCTTGAAACTTTAAATGCTTGACTCTCGATATTGCTCCTTTCTGAAGGAGTTCCTCCACATAATCTGTCAATTCCTTCGATGGAAGTTGAAGGAATGGTCTGGGTGGAGGGGGGCCCTTGATCCAACTCCAACCCAGACCTTTTGACACAATACTTTGTGCCCATTTGCTGAACCCCCACCGATGCCGGAAGAGGAACAGCCTCCCTCCTACCTTGGGGATCTCACTGCTGCTGTGCTGGGTGATCTCCACGGCCTCCACGGAAGTGTTTCCCTCTGTTAATAACTCTCCCTGATCCTCTCTGACGAAAGGCTCCTCTGGCTCTACTTCCCCTGGCAAACTGGTTGAAGTGCTGAAAGGCCTGGCCTTCATACACTTGGTTGAACGCCGGGGAGACAGCGTAAGATGTGGATGGCTGAGCCTGAGGTGAGATCAGGTGGATAGGTTGAGTTTGGCTCTTCGACGTGGTAGCCTGTCCTGGTTGGGTGACTGGGACAGCTGAGACAGTCTGAACAAAGTGCTAAGGTTTCTTCTGGTAGGGTTGAAACCTCTTTGACTTTTTCAGCTTCTTACCCAAAGCAGACGAGTCTTGTTTCCTCTTGGCGGAGAGGCCCCAACGATCTTTGAGACTCTGGTTGAGTCTCGTAGCCTCGTTCTGGACCTCTTTAACCGCTGACTCCGGGAAGAGGTCTGCCCCCCAGATGTTGGAGGAAAGCAACTTATTTGGCTCATGCCGAATAGTTGCTTCCTGGAGGACATGCTTTCTGCAGTTGACTCTCGCAACCACAAACTCATACAAGTCCGATTGGACTGTTTAAGTCTGTGATTTAGTCAAAAGCTTGAAGAGCGGTTCCGATGCATAGGAAAGGGCCGCTACTTCAGTCATAACCATGGTGTTAAGAGTCCTTGCCATCGTAGACCTAGCCTCAAATTCTGCTTGAATGAGGTTGTCGGGAAGTCTTGGAAGTTTTTCACCGAACTGATCCATAGCACAGTCCGGTTTAAACTTTCCTACTGTGAAGGTGGCTGGCAAGTCCTCCCACATATCGCCAAACGAAGGGAACAAAGGTGATGTGGGATCTGCCTCCCTCAGCTGCGGCAAAGGGTCTCCTTTTAGGCCTGCTTGTACGGTGACGCTGGCAATCTTCGTTAAGAAAGGAAGTGGTGCTTCCTCTTCCGTCGTGAAGATCGTGAATGGGCTTTTAAAGGCTTGGAGCCTGGTGTTAATACAGTCCCATTCCTCGAGACAGCGAAGCCATTCCCTCTGTGCTTGATCCCTGGAGTAAAGGACTGTCTCCTTCGGGATCTTGTCCTCCCTGTTCAATGCCGACTCCGTCAGCCTGGCGTAGCCAATGAATGGAGGCTGCAAATTCTCAGGGTAGAACTCGAAGTCTTCAATCCTTCGAGTTCCACACTCCGGGATGGAGATGAGACCATCTTGGAAAGGAGCATAAGACGCTACTCTCCAAGGGTTGCTCATGGAGAATGGTGGGAGGGAATCATGAGGTGGAAGCTGGAGGAGGCCGTCGCTAGGTGCTGGAGTAGCAGCTTGCGGAGCCTGATTGAAGCCGGACAGGAGGTTCTCTTGTGTGGACATCCTGTCCGACAGCTGAGTGAACATCTGCTCCATACTGGATCTCAAAGATCCTACTAGATCTCCCACCTGCTGCATCATTCCGGCGGAAAATGCAGCAGGATCAAAGCCAGGTACTGGTGCAGAAGCAGATGGGGTACCCAGAGGAAGTACCTTAGAGGAAGGAGAGACCACCGACTCCGCCGGAGTACGGGATCTCTCTTTGGAGGACTTGCTCCTCGACCCTTTAGGAAGTGAAGCTGAGGAAGAGGATGCTTTCACTTTCTCTGCTCCGGGGTGAGAAGCCGGAGACTTATGAGATGAAGACGCCGAAGAAGTCTTTTTAGACGACGACGTCTTACTCAGGGTTTTCTGTGCCCTGTGGCCCTTCACCTTGGGAACCACAGAGGCGTCGGGTGCACTATACGGGAGCTCCGCCCCTGTAAAGCCCTGGAAGGAAGAAGAAGAAGGAACAGGAGAAGAAGATCCAGAAACGCCCAAGGGAAGCCCTTGAGCGTCCAACATACCTACCTCAACCAACAAGTCATCCACACCTACCATAGGCTCTACATTTATATCTAATGTGGCGACCTCCGCCGAGATATCTTGGCCTGGTCCTTCCTTCATACATTGTGCGACCTGCCGTTGAATCGTCGCAATCGTCGAGGCTGCCTCAGTAGGGTCAACGTACCCCGTCGGCTTGCCTCCGGGAAACAGCAGGACAGCCAGCCTCTTCTCCAGGATGTAGGGCTGTCCTTTAGCGGCATTCTTCCCGAAGCCGCCGACCCAAGCTCTCAGGGTTGTGAGAGCAGTCTCCCTGACTGCGGCAGCCTGAAGGAGAGGGCAATTATTAGAACTTAAGGCTAAAGGTGAATCCTAACCCTTAGACTAAATCAAGCTTAAGTCTAGCAATATATCGGAACATCTATTGTATAAAGGTATCACTATACCAAGGGAAACTTAAGCTTAAACATATATCAGAACTCATATTGTATGAATGTGCTGATGAGAAAAGTACTTACCCCATCCAAAAACTGACTCACAAGCTCGTAGCAGATCGAACAAGCCTCGTGGAACCAGACCTGCAGATCGCCATGGCTGGTGGAGCAGAGAGCATGAGTCCTGCAGACCTCATGCCCGCAGGGGTCCTGCAACACAGCGTTACATCCGGGGTGCTCACAGTTGGTAGCCTGTAAGTGGAAAGATACATGAGTATCAAGATTACACTCACAGGGCTACTCTAGTACTCCGCCGCATGCCGGAGATTAATAAAATTTCGGGCATAACCCCTCCCCTGAGAACCTTATGCGATAATAGGTGATACAATAACTCCGGTGTAAGCCGGAGGAGGAAATTCCGTAAACCAGAGGTAAAATATAGAAATATGGTATATAACTATAAACAAAATTTCCAATAAGGGCAGGGGAGGGACCCAAGCTTAAGATAGCTATTAAACTAACTTAAGCATAACTAAAATTAAAATCGGAGGACTACTACGAAGCGCTGCGCTGTCCAACTCTGCCGGAAGAATGCCCTAGGGGCACACGCCGGAGACGAAGGAACGATGGAAAGCTTAGGACCAACTGAAAACGTATCCACCCCATTGGTTGGCGGAGCCTACCACGTCCCCCTCCCGTAACCGATGGGACGCCAGGGAAGAAGAGGCAGAGGCCCGCCGTCACACGGGGGGGGGGAAAAGGCGAGGAGGGAAGAAATCAGTTCCCGTGTATACAGCGGGACGCCAGAGCAACCAGGGAGGGGGGAGGCCAACCCCCCAACCCCCGCCACACTGAGGTACCACAGCGCACAAGGGAGAACAAGGTCACTCCCAGCCTAACAGTCTGTCCAGACTTCCCTACTCCCTCCACGTAGGGAGAGAGGGAGCCAGGCCCGGATGGAGTGAGCGAGAACAGACATCCCACCCTCCTACTCTATGGCGAGAGGAGGAGGGGGGGAAGCGACTGGGGCGGGCGTCTAGCCGTACCGCGATCACGAGTGGACCAAGGTACGATAACACAACACAACCGACTGGATCGGAAGCCAAGGGTCTAATGCAACCAAACTGACCAGGATGGTGCAATAATATGTGATGCAACAAAACTGATAATAAGGATGCAACAAAACTGTAACTAACGTGGACCATAGGACCACTGAGACCCAGGCTATAAGGCTATAAGGCTAGACGCCCTAGGCAAACCAAAATATACTATACAACGATAACGAAAGTAGGGGAAAAAATAAAGAGTGAAAGAGAAAGAACGTCCAGGAGTGCACGACTGACTCGAAAGAAAGTCTATCACTCAGAGCTAGCCTAAGCCGATACGAAGAGCAATGGCTAGGGTCTGGACAAGAAACACTCGAATGCCTACGTGAGGTAGAGACATGCATGCATGACCTAACACCAGGGGTATGCTATATCCCCTAAAACGATGTAAAAGGCATATGGTATAAAATAATTAATCGGACTAGAGCCACACGTGAATAATTAAAAAGGAAAGGTTCCAGGTATGGGGGACCGAGAACCTAACCGACCATGAGGCGGGACAATGCCGCCATGTTCCAGACCGGGAACCCGTATTTATACCTAAAAAACTGCAAATACAGGCACCTGGATGGAACGAAACTAAATCCAAACCTTAACAGGGCACTTAACTTAGCTGCTGCAATCGCTGCACGTTCCATCTTGCAAAAAGGGGGAAAGATAAATCCAAAATACACAGAGCGAAAGAAAACACGTGTGGTTATACGTCCGCTAACTAGAAGGATGTTCACCAGAGGCGCGGTGATCGGCGTGGCGTGGGTTGTAGTGGTAGTAGCTGCCGCCTCGACTTGTGGGTCGGCTCTCTCGTTGAGAATTTTGATATAAGAGAATTCTAAATGGCAAGAAGTTCGTGGTAGTGGTCTCACTCGCCCCAGTTACCATACCGACACCCTTCTTTTATTTTGAGTGAGCGAGTCAAGTTATACTGACATCTCCTTTGATTTGTTTTTTCTCTGGTATTTGTTGGCTATTTTACCTTAGAAATAATAAACTAAAGGATTATTTCACGCAGCGACACGAACTGAGCCCAGAAAAGATAAGTAACATTATGGTAAAGGTTTGTACTAAGATGAAATGAAGTGAAAATAGTGAATGGAATCACGTAATATTTTTACACAATAAACATGCCCACAACGCAATCTGTTAACGAAAAAAAATACTTTATTTCACAAGGCGTATTTAATTCATATTTCGACTTGAAAACACGTTGTAAGATGACAAATTACCTTGTCTTATATGAGTAAATTATCTAGATATTTTACACCAACTATAAGAGAGGCAATTTACTCCGAATTGAGTTAAACACGGAGAAATAAACCCGTATTCGCCGTCAGCTGATTTCTAATCCAAAACGCCGACCGCTTTGTTAGTATTTTATGATATAATAGTATGAGAATACATACAATATTATTGGATACTGCAATGTATAACTTTTTAAAAGAATCACAGAAATGATGCATATTCATTGTTTTTATTTCGTAAATGTACTAGCTGTCAGCAGCCTGACATCGCTCAATTAGGTATACCGATGTTGGTCCGAATCTGATTCAAGTTTCGTGTCCATTTTTTTTTCTACTGATATGTCATAGTCAGAATGCATTTAACCTCCAAAATTGGCTTATATTAATAAATTACTAAAATATATCGTATATGAAGTATACATTATACTGAAGGCTAGGCTACTGTATTCGTATATATACGATATATGTACCACGATATCATCATCATCGTATACACGAGGCTAACTTGTTAAATGTTATTCTATTTCTCTTTGTACTGAATTATCATAAACCAATGTGCATTGAACCTAGTGAATTAGCTGTAATTAACAATTACTATGGCATATATGTATAAAGTATGCTCTGTAGTGTAGGCTAGGCTACCCTATGAAAAGATGGTACTGATTACCCTAGTTGAGGCTAGGCTAGTATAATATTCTTACGGAAAATTAACCCTTTACTGCCGACTGGACGTATTTTACGTTCGACATTTTTTGTCTCTCGGGTGCCGACTGGACGTAAAAATACTTTTAGGCCTACCAGCCGAAAACTCTTGTATCACACGCCTTGGGGGATGCTGGGAGTTCACGGATCAAGGTGTTGTTTTGTTTACAATCGTTACGCAGGCGCGCAAGGGCGAATTTCTTTCTTGCCGCACTAAAAAGTATCTGTGACATATCTCGGAAATTATTTCGTCACTGACATAATTTTTGTACCATTTTAAATTAGCCGTTACATGGAGTATTATATAGGAAAATGTGTGCATTTTTATGTAGAATACAAAAAAAAAATACTCATGATTGTAGCTTTTAACAGTTTTGAGATATTTTCATATAAATAACGATGTGCCAAAATTTCAACCTTCGGTCAACTTTGACTCTACCGAAATGGTCGAAAAACGCAATTGTAAGCTAAAACTTTTATATCTTAGTAATATTCAATCATTTACCTTAATTTTGCAACTAATTGGAAGTCTCTAGCACAATATTTTGATTTATGGTGAATTTATGGAAAAAAAAAATTTCCTTACGTCCACACTGTAACTCTTCCGAAAAAAATCATACATGCGATTGTGGTAATGTTTGCACCATGTTAAATTAGCCGTTACATAAAGTTTTATATATGAAAATGTGTGCAATTTCATGCACAATACAACTAAAAACAACCCATGGTTGTAGCTATTATCAATTTTGAAATATTTTCATATAGAAAATGATAAGTGACAAATTTTCAACCTTCGGTCAACTTTGACTCTACCGAAATGGTCAAAAAACGTAATTGTAAGCTAAAACTCTTATATTCTAGTAATATTCATGCATTTACCTTCATTTTGCAACAAATTGGAAGTCTCCAGCACAATATTTCGATTTATGGTGAATTTATGAAAAAAATAACATTTTCTTTGCGTCCGCGCGGTAACTCTTCCGAAAAAAGCATACGTGCGATTGTGTTAATGTTTGCACCATTTTAAATTAGCCGTTACATAAAGTTTTATATGTGAAAATGTGCGCAATTTCATGTAGAATACAACTAAAAATAATTGAAGGTTGTAGCTTTTCTCATTTTTGAAATATTTGCAAATATATCACGATAAATAGAAAAAAAACCACGTTCGGTCAAATTTGACTCTACCGAAATGGTCGAAAAACGCAATTGTAAGCTAAAACTCTTACAGTCTAGTAATATTCAGTCATTTATCTTCATCTTGAAACAAATTCAAAGTTTCTAGCACAATATTTAGATTTATGGTGAATTAAAAAAAAAAAAACTTTCCTTCCCTCCGCGCGCGTATTCTCCGCCACAAATCTCCGAAATGCGTACGTCCCATTCTCGGAATATTTGCTCCGTTTCATATTAGGCATTTCATAGAGTTTTATATATGAAAATGTGCCCAATTTCATGTAGAATAAAACAAAAAATATTTGAAGGTTGTAGCTTTTCTTATTTCTGAGATAATTGCATATAAAAAATATATATATATAAAAATTCGACATTCGGTCAACTTTAACTCGTCAGATATGGTCGAAAACTGCATTTGTAAGCTAATACTCTTACAGAATAGTAATATTCAATCATTTGTCTTCATTTTGAAAGAAATTGGAAGTCTCTAGGACAATATTTAGATTTACTATGGTGAATTTTTGAAAAAAATATGTTTACGTCCGCGCGTTACGAATTCATGCATTATTTTGTGATAATATTTTCTCTGTGTTGCTTTTATCGTTTTACAATGTGTTATATACCAAAATGATCGCAATTTAGTGTACATTACAACGGAAAAAAAGTAACTTGTTACCTTTAACTGTTTTGCGCACAGCGCGATTTGAATACAATTACAGGCAGTCCCTGGGTTACAACGGGGGTTCCGTTCTTGAGACCCGTCGTAAGCCGAAAATCGTCGTAAGCCGGAACGACGCTTGGAAATATGTCTTAAACTAATAAAAAGTTATAAAAACCTTACTTGTAATCCTTTGGTTACACTACATGTTGTTTCCTGTAGTTTTATGTACAACCTGGAGTTATTTTCATAAAAGAATGCTGGTTCTTGAAGGTAAAAACTATTGTAATCCTCTGGTGACACTACATTCTTGAAGTTTTATGTACAACCTGGAGTGATTTTGCCAAATCTTGAGGGCTACAAGAACAGCTGATTACTATTTACGTATCATATAGACTAATTAAAGTAAATGTATCTTTACATAGGCTTATATATTAGTATCAACAAAACATTTCCTGCTATGAGTCAGAGGCCGTTTAATGAAACGAACACTTTTCTGTCCTATCTGTTCAGAAAATAAATGTTACGTCAATCCCCGAGACGGTGACCATTGTTGCCAAGGCGTCTCTCTCTCTCTCTCTCTCTCTCTCTCTCTCTCTCTCGCTCTCTCCTCTACTCTCTCTCTCTCTCTGATCAAATTACACTGGAACTTTGACATATGATTGCCCTAATATACGAATGTTTTGAAATACAACAGAAAATTTGCGAAAATATAAGCTTTGATATACAATGAAATATTTGAGATACGATTTTGCGATGAGTGTTAGTTGTATAGGCGACCGATAAATGGCGTTCAGTCTGTTTGTTTGTTGGTGCTGCATGTTAACACGGCGTTGTTTAGTTCGTTGTATTTGCGCCTATTTTTTCGTGTTATTTTGTCTATTTTATTATTAACCATGGGTCTCAAAGCTAAAGACAAAGCAGGTGATAAGAAAAAAACCCAAGAAAATGATTTCGATGGAAGCAAAACATGAAATTATAGCAAAGCATAAAACCTTCCAACGGCATCAACATTATTTCTAAACTACAAACTGATTAAAATAAAAAAATAAAAATTAGTTTAGCAATGTTATTTCATTTGTGTTTATTACGTAGTTATTAGTGTACATACGTAAATAAAAAGAGAACAAATCGTTCCCTGCCACCCTTCCCTACCTCCTCCCCCTGCTGGCCTCACGTCATCTTTCGTTGTGGTAAGTAAAATTCCTTTTTTTTTTGTAATTGATTTTATTAACATTTATTATCATTTATCACATTGCTATGTTATTTTATCAATGTGTGTTATTACTCGTTTATTTGTGTATAAATTGTGCATATTATATGTAATTTAGCTGTGTTTAGGTGTGGTTTCATACCGCTAGAACGGATTAATACATATTACATTATTTTAAATGGGAAAAAATGCTTTGAGATAGTACAACTGTTTTGATATACGACGATGGTAACGGAACAAATTAAATTCGTATGTCAAGGTTCCAGTGTACTGGATAATGTCTCTCTTTGGATACTTCGATTTTGCCAAATCTTGAGGGCTACAAGAACAGTTGATTACTATTTACGTATCATATAGACTAATTAAAGTAAACGTATCTTTAAATAGGCTTATATTATTAGTATCAACAAAACATTTACTGGCATGAGTCAGAGGCCGTTTAACGAAACGAACACTTCTCTGTCCTTAACTCTCTCTCTCTCTCTCTAATTTCTCTCTCCTCTTTCTCTCTCTCTCTCTCTCTCTCTCTCTCTCTCTCTCTCTCTCTCTATCTCTCGCTCTCTCTTCTCTCTCTCTCTCTCGTTGTAATCTAACCAGAAACTTCGTTTTGTTATTATTACTGGAAACGAGCAATGATTTTTTTCATTATTTGTGCTTTTGGACTGTTATATGTAAACTTTGCGCACCGCAAGCTAGTATGTATTCATTCGCTCGAAAACTAGTTCCGCATATGAGGCGTCACTAAAAAACATAGAAAAATACGACATAAAAAGTGTCGAAAATCATCATAACCTCAAAATTTTTTTTGTAATCTAACAGAAACTTATTTTTTATTAATATACTGTGCTAAACTATAAAGGATTTTTATCATAGTATGAGTTTTTTAAAAGCGTCGTTAACTCGGAGCGTCGGAAGCGTCAGCGTCGTAACCTCGGAACAAGCGTCGTAACCCAGGACGGATTTTTCCATTGAATATTTAAGAAAAAGCGTCGTAACCTCAGAACGTCGTAAGCCGGAACCGTCGTAACCCGGGGACCGCCTGTATATATGAAATTTCGTTTTTGCGCTATCATATATCGCATTATTTATATATGATAATGATAATTTTTTTCATTTCTGATGGTTCCATACTAAACTTCAGCCAATGAAAAAAAAAGGAGCCAAAAATGAACTCTTAATCTTGAAAACTAAGCGTGCTGTGATTTTTTGAAAAAAATATTTTTTCCGCTTCCTCGCTCACTCTGAAACACCTCCGGCACACGGGAGACATTTTTGTTTTTACCGCTTCGGCATTTAAGGGTTAACACAGGCCAACTTACGTCCTAATCAATTTGTGAATGGTTGGTCATAATCAATTGTGGTAGTAAGTAGACTACTACCTGTAATGTAAAAATATATCAGTCCTAATCTCCTTAACGTCATTTGTAATATAACTATGCTAATTTTTTACTATCGTACGATGGTTGAAATGCAAGCAAAATGGCTATTGTTATCAGATTGGTTGTTCATAGCAAATCAGCTGTATCTGGCTGTATGCGTTTTCTAAACAAGTATATCATTACTACCGATACTTTTGCCATTCTCTTTTACTTTTTTAAACTTAACTAGATGGTGTAGATTAAAAGATGGAGGAAAAGGGGTTAGCCTAACTAAAAAATGATATAGGTAAAGGGGAGGAAAAGAGGTTAGCCCATTGTTATTTGGTCTTGTAAATTTAGGGGTCGCATGATATACAAGATTGCGTGTTACACAAATATATATGGTAATTTCTTTCCATTCATGAAAGAAATTAATTCCTTGAAGCTCTGTCTGCTTATGTTTAACAGAAATGTCTTTTCATGTTTTCAAGGCAAACTCAATACTTACAACAGCTCTCATATTTCAGTCCACAAATTCTCACAGGTACTTCATTCCTTATAAAGAAAACAGCAGTAGACAAGAAAATGCCTACAAGTTATGTACAGGGACCCTGGAATTCCTAGTGCTTAGCAGTCAGGCTTAGTTTTTTACTCTGGAATTTTGTAGTTTGTATTTAGGTATTTCGGTTTTCTCCGTAGGATTTTTTATGGTGTTTGGAGCACTAATGGTCAAGAATCAAGAGGCTAGTTAGTGCTTGCTCAGTGTTTGGATAGCTTTTTTTGTTTCTTTGAGATTTGGATAGTTAAACTGAAGCCAGAGGGTTGTTCGGTACCTCCCAGCACTTTTTATTTATTTTAGTTTTAGTAAGATGTCTGTACACTTTCTGCTAGGGCCCTTGATTTTTGTATTGTGTATTTGCTATTTTTGTCTTGTATATTTTACAGTTTTACAATTCAGACAGAATAACTCATTGCAGATGTTCTGGCTTACCCATTGGACTGTGTTGAATAATTATGTCTTGCTTTAACAGGGTCCTGCACAAATTGTGTGATGGTTGCTGAACCCTGGAGTGTGCTTGCATTCTCAGATATCCTATTAATTGTGAGTGGAGCTAGGGTCACTGTGACCATAAGGCTCCAAGGATTTTCAGTTTTGGTCTTGAAATTGCTTCCTTCTGTTTCTATCTCTCAGTATTGTCTAGTAGCTCATTGCATGGTTGATTGAATGCTCCAGTCTTGGGGATCCGAGAGACCAGTTGCTCTCCAAGATTTGCGAGATTGGCCGGTACATTATCACCAGGTGTCTTCGAAAGAATGTGATTTTTAACTTGAGTCTTATTAGGTAAATGGCAGAGATTGCAACAAGTATAAGTTGTGCCTTGTAAACTGTAATTGTACTTCTGTTTTTCCTTTTGTTGCAGCTGGCCTTTGCAACAAAATCCAGTTGTGAAGTGTTTTAAGTATGTGATTGTAATGATTCACCAAATGTAGTAAGTTTTATTATCTGCATGATGTTCCTTTATTTGCTTTTCAGAATCAGTGACATAGCCAGTTACAAAGCCTGATAATCCTGTACCTTACTTGGCCTATAGGGTTTTTGACAGCTCATTCCATCCTACCTAATAGTATAGGATTTTGGCTTTTATCAACTAATACATATTGATGTTAACACAAACATACAACATACAACATTCTGGATCAAAAACTATCTATATATGCAACTGAATTAGAAAGAAAAGATGATATATATGTGCTACACCTTAATGGGTATTACTGCACCTGCACCTGTTGAATTGCAAGAAATGTGGAGGTAAACATCTACAATCCAGGGTCCAAAGAAAAGGAGGTCTACCCATGCCCAGGTAAATTGGTGTGAGGCATGTGGGACAACAATTTGTGCCATCAGTTTAGGTTACAAATTCAGCTTGTACCCTTGACTTGAACACACATTATTATTTTTCTGTCCAAAATCCAAATGGAGTTGAGACATATGTCCATAAATAGAATACTGCCATAACTGTTGGAGATTTCTGCGATTATAAGAACACAACAATTATATTTAATTCAAATACGTACTGAAAATGAGAGATTAAAATTAATATCCATATACAGTGGAACCTCTACATACAAAAGTCCCTACTTATGAAAAATCCAGGTTACGAAAGCAAAGACAAAGATTTTTTTGCTTCTGTGTACGAAAATAATTCAGTTTGCGAAAGGGTAAAGTCTGAGATTCACCCGGACCGCCGAGAACAATTTTAAAACTCGCACGCCATCAACTGAGTAGACTCGCCACCATCCTCCCGCTCTCCCATTGGTTCCTGATGCTAATCACCGCCGTAAGATCCTGCTCTCCTATTGGTCAGCATCTGTCCCATTATCCCTCTACGTAAAGGCGTCCTTTGACCACTTCGTTGCATCAGTGTTATTGTACGCACGTGGAATTCGTTCGTTCACATAGATTTCGTTTGTTAACGTAAATTCATGTTAGTGATTTCGCTTTCTTCGTAGTAAGTTACTTTATCGTGTTGTGTGTGAACTTAATTAACTTACGTTATTAGCCATGGGTCCCAAGAATGTTGCTGACATTCACGGAAAGAAGAGGATGCTTTCTATGGAGATAATTAAAAAGTATGAAGCTGGCATGCGGTTGAGTGTGATCGCTAAGGAATACAGCCGAAATCCGTCGATGATAGGCACCATCCTTAAGCAGAAAGAAGCCATCAAATCAGTTACACCTTCCAAGGGCGTGACTATTTTTTCCAACAAGAGGAGCCACGTGCATGATGAGATGGAGGGGCTGCTTCTTGTAAGGATTAAAGACAAAGAAATCGCTGGCGATACGATAACCGAGACGGCAATCTCCCACAAGGCCAGTGCTATTTTCGGTAATCTGATTGCCCAGGCTGAAGACGACGGAGGAGAAGGGACATCGACGGCAACCCGAGACTTCAAGGCTTCTCAGGGGTAGTTTGATAAATTCCGTAAACGGACTGGCATCCATTCGGTGGTGTGGCATGGGGAGGCTGCCAGCTCGGACACGAAAGCGGCCGAAGCCTTTATTAAGACGTTTGACGAGATGACAATCAAGGAAGGCTACAGTTCTCAGCAAGTCTTCAACTGTGACGAGGCTGGCCTTTTTTGGAAAAAAATGCCTTGTCGGACGTACATCACGGAGGAAGAGAAGAAGCTACCCGGGCATAAGCCTATGAAAGACAGGCTTACGTTCACACTTTGTTCCGCCAGTGGGGATTGTAAGGTGAAGCCCTTACTTGTGTATCATTCCGAGACTCCTCGAGCCTTCAAGGCCCACAAAGTGCTAAAGGAGAAGCTTTTGGTGATGTGGAGGGTTAATGAGAAAGGCTGGGTAATGAGATTTTTGTTCACCGAGTGGGTAAATCTGTGTTTCAGCTCGACAGTGAAGAAATTCTTGGAAGAAAAGTGCCTCCCTCTGAAATGTCTGCTGTTAGGCAATGCCCCTGCTCACCCTCCTGGCCTCGAGGAAGATATCCTAGCGGAGTATTCTTTTATCAAGGTTCTTTATCTTCCGCCTAACACCACCCCTCTCCTCCAGCCCATGGACCAGCAAGTGATATCAAACTTCAAGAAGCTGTATACAAAACATCTTTTCAGGAGATGTTTCAACATCACCAATACCACAAACCTCACCTTGCGTGAATTTTGGAAGGAGCATTTCGTTGTTGTGATATGCATCTGACTCATATTGATCAAGCTCGGCAGGAGGTTTCGAGGCTATCTTGAATTCTTCGTGGAGGAAACTCTGGCCTGATGCCGTATCCACCCAAGATTTCGAGGGTTTCAACGTGGGCGAAGCAGTTGCAGATTCAGAAACAGTTGACGATCCTGAAACTGTTACGCAACCAGATCTTGATGAAATCGTTGCACTTGGCAAGTCCATGGGGCTGGTTGTCGACGAGGATGACATCAATGACCTTCTCGAGGAACAACAAGAGGAGCTTACAACGGATGACTTGAAGGAGTTGGAAGCCATGCAACAAAACGTCATTCAAGAAGAGTTCTCTAGCAGCGGCGAAGGGGAGGAGGAGGAGGACCCTATGACAACAGCAGAAATTAAGGATACTTTAGCTGCTTTTCATAAAGGGCAATCATTTGTAGAAAAGAGACACCCCAAAAAGGCTTACACAGGTCGTATGCTTGCGCAGTTCAATGATGTTTGCCTGAGTCATTTCAGGAACATTTTGAAAAGCAGGCAGAAGCAATCTTCCTTGGATAGTTATTTTTTAAAGAGGCCTTTAGTAGTAAGCAAACAGGAAGGTCCAAGTGATACGAAAAAACAGAAAATAAAAAGTGGTGAAGAAATTGAAATTTTGTAAAAAGAAAACAAAGTATAAAAAGTAAAAAAAAAAAGTAAAAATCAGAAAAAGGCAAGAAAAAAGAAATTTAATTTCAAGTTTTTTGTAAAGTTAAATGTTAATGTTTTGTGACATTTCTTAATGTTTTTCGTAAAGTTTAGTGTTAATGTTTTCTGCCATTTTTTAATGTGTTTCGTAAACTTAAGCGTTCATGTTTTCTGCCATTTGTCCTCCTCCTCTGCTGCCACTTTCGGACATCGCCTCACTATATTTACAGGTACTACAATAAAGGTTATGTTAGGTATTGAATGGTCCATATTGTTATGTTTCATTGTTTATTGGTCAGTGTAGCTATATTATAAAATTCACTGTGTTGTTTTTGTAGGGCTTGGAACGAATTAGGCAATTTACATGTAAGACATAATTCGATATACGAAAAAATCAGGTTACGAAGGCTGCTTTGGAACGGATTAATTTCGTATCCTGTGGCATTACTGTATACATACATATGGAAATTGATTTTAATCTCTTATTTCCAGTACACAAAAGCCTACCTTTAATATCATCAGTGTTTACTACTGAAGTCACAGCCATACAGATGGCTCTTGATATGATATCTGAGGCAAAAGCAAGTGTCTCTGTTATTTTCAGTGACTCACATAGCGCTATAGATGCTATAAGACAGTATAAATCAGTTAACCAAATAGTGCAGGAAATACAAATCAAAATTCATCAACTCCTCCAATCAGGATTATCAATAGAAATATGTTGGATCCCAGCACACGTGGGAATAAAAGGAAATGAATATGCAGACTCAGCTGCCAAATCAGCCTGCACTATCCCTCCAACAATTACACATGCCCCAGTGTCAGACTGGATAGCATCTGTTAAACCATTGATTTACCAGGATTGGAAAAGAGAATGGGCCTCAATGCCAACAACAAATAAACTTAAAAACATAAAAACTGAAGTATATGCATGGAGGACATCCTCACAGGAGGAAAGATCAAGAGAGGTGATCCTAGCAAGGCTCCGTATAGGATACACAAAATTCTTGCATGGACACTTAATGTCAACACCACATGCTGACCCAATATAAAGTGTAACAGATGTCAAACACCCATGACAGTACAGCATTTGCTTGTTGAGTGCCCAAATTGGCCCAGCAAAGATCTATTTATCTGTGGAATTCAAAAATGAAAAGTATTCTTGCTGAAAGCAAAGATTTTACAATTAATAACATCATAAATTTTTAAAATAAGACAGGTTTCTCAAAGTCTAAATTTTTTTTTTTTATTATTATTATTTTTTCTCTCTTCTTCTCAGGATTAATCCCTGAGAACCAGCCCGAGAAGAGTCTACTTGAGACTCAGAGGTCTGGAAAAACTAAGCCCTATTAATAATAATCAGTACACATATATATTAAATATAAGTGTTGTGTTCTGTTAGTCGCAGAAACCTCCAACAGTTATGGCAGCATTCTATTTATGGACATATGTCTCAACTCTGTTTAGAATTTGGACTGGAAAATAATAAGTTGTGTTCAGGTCAAGGGTACAAGCTGAATTTGTGGCCTAAACTGATGGCACAAATTGTCGTCCCACATGCCTCACACCAATTTACCTCGAAGTGGTTAGACCTCCTTTTCTTTGGACCCTGTATTGTAGATGTTTACCTCCCCATTACTTGCAATTCAACAGGTGCAGTCATACCCACTAAGGTGTAGCACATTGGTATCATCTTTTGTTTCTAATTCAGTTGCATATATATATATAGGTAGTTTTCTATCCAGAATGTTGTATGTTGTATGATTGTGTTAATATCAATATGTATGTAGTAGATTTTGGTCATAACTTCTTGAACAATTGGTAAAGACAGCATTCTTATTCCTTTTATTATCAAGAAAATATAAAACAAGAAGAAGAAGCGCCTCAGTGCCGTGGTCGGTATAGTGTTGGCGTGCCACCTCAGTTGCCGCAAGTTTGATTCTCTGACATTCCACTGAGGGGTGAGAGATGTGTATTTCTGGTGATAGAAGTTCACTCTCGACGTGGTTCGGAAGTCACATAAAGCCGTTGGTCCCATTGGTGAATAGCCACTGGTTCCATGCAACGTAAAAACACCATACAAAACAAACAGCAAGAAGTGTTGTTGATCAACATCCATAGCAGGAAAAATGTGGTCAAAAGTTTTATGAACATTGACAGAAATATTTAATTCTATACAAACTCATTTTTTTTATATAACAGCCTGCATTCATGGCCCCTAAATTTTCCCAGGTACTTTATTCTCTGTAAAGAAAACAAGATAAATAGGTAGGTACATACAGGCTGGTATAATATATTTCTGGGATCGACCTGTGTCGCCCAGTGAAATGTACCTATAGCACTCATTTCTAGGTATAAATAAATGCTATATATACCAGAGAAAAAAGCCATATGGAATGCCAGAGTTACTACCTCTGGATCGATCACCCTCATAGGGTGTCTGTATAGCATCAGGGGCGAGTGGAAGCCACTACTGTACCATAGATACTTTGCCAATTAGGTCTCTCCTTTCTCAAAATCCCCCGCTAGAGAGGTGCCGTTACAACGGCTACTTCCGCTCGTCACTACTACCTCTGCCAAGAACCCTTATTCCTTTCATAGCGCTCGCAACGTGAACCGCTTTATTTTTCGCTTGTGATTATTTTGCTATATTTTTTATCATAATGTCTTCTGATCTTCAAGAAGCATCTTCATCTAAGTTGAGTATATTATTTGTTGACTTTGAACGTGGTTAGACAACAGTTTGTCCTTATTTGAGAAGTTTATAGTTGAGGTGTTTGTCTGTTGTGTATGTGGGAGGAAGCCCTCATCCAGGGAGCCGCCATTTTTACATCAAGGTACCGCGTTACTCAGTCTTCTCAACTTTCTTATTTCGATGCATATCTTATTTTCACTACTATTGCACATCACAGTAAGCGTTACTGTTGTCGTGAAATTTTACCATTTTGCTCCTGATGTGTACCGATAGGCTTATGTATCACTGTTGGAGCCATTACATTTTTAGCCTTTTTTAGAGGGTCTCTCTCGTTAGTCATTGTCCTTCATGAGCGATTTGGTTCCCTCACGAGAGTGCTGTTTTTTTCAATCTACTTCATGCGTGAGTAGTGTGTTTGAGGCGGGCTAGGCTAGCTAGCCTAGTACTACACCAGATATTAATTTTGGAGGTAAAGGAGAACCCTCATCCATCCGCTATGCTCATGCATGTTGTGTATGTGGTATTTTTTGTATTATGATAATATTATATTGATATGCTAATTTTATTTTGATGAGGTTAGTTTGAAAGTCCTACACAAATATTACCAACCCTAGCCTACCTGACCAAATCGAGGCCTAGGTTTTGGAGGGTAGGCTAGGCGTTTGAGAGTGCTACTCACTACCCATAGATGGTACTAGTCCTGCTTACCTGACCAGACCAACATATTGGTTTTGGAGGGTGATCCATCACTCGAGAGTTCCTCTCTTGTTACGTAAATGTAGGTGCTAGGCCTGTCTTACCGGACCAGGTCGATATGTTCGATTTTGGAGGGTTAGGTTAGGCTCTAGTGTCCTTTTTTGTGACGTACCAGTAGGCGCTACCCTAGCCTACCTGACCAGATCGGTGTATCCGATTGTGGAGGGTTAGGTTAGGCTCGTAGATGGGCTTGCCTTTATTCGTCATTACTTCCAATAATTCCTTATCAATAAATTTTGTCAAGAATAGCCTTGGCCATTACCTCCTTTAGGGTGTCAGTTGGCATGCCGCCTTCTGCCCCCTTTAGTAGTAGGCTATTTCACGGCTTCTTGGAGGGTGGTAATCACCTGACTGGTTGCTGTTGCCAGGCGATTACTAGTCTACCTTTCTCCTCCTGGCTCTTCCTTCCGTTCCGGACTCGTACCGGCAGTGCTTCGTTAGCTCGCTGACCAAGTAATCCTACCGGTGAACAGCAGCTGGAGCGTCGAGCACTGTTCCAGGGGATTAGTCGGAGGAGGTTAAGGGTTAGTAGATTATGTAGTCTCTGTTGGTATGTCTCTGGGCCTGTGTTTATTCCGGTGAGGTGTGGTCTACCATCACATGCACCAGAATTTTATACGCCGGAGTTCTACATACCGCTGTTCCCGCCGCTCTGTTTTCCGTATTTCTCTGTTGTTATCGCTGCTTTCCCCACTCTGGTGGGGGCGGAACTAGGCTTAGGCAATGCGTTTCCAATTGACTTGGAATTGCTATCCTACTCCGGTGTGATCAGACTCAGGCTTAGGTTTTACCTTGTTTCCCTGTTCTGTTCGCATCAGGCCAACTCCGCCAGTCATAGCTATTACAATACTGAGATTATGGATTCCGGAGCAGGCGGAGACAATCAGAGCTTTTACGTTGTTTAAAATTATAATAGTTGATGTTTACCTTTAGCTAGTTTTAGTAGAACTAGTCTAAGTATAAACATACCGCCGGAATTAACTCCGGCAGAACTATTTGAAGATACTCATGTACCAATTTTAACAGATGGTACGCTGTCAGGAGTTGGGTTGCACAGCCGTCCTCCAACAACCGTGTGGTCATGAGGTCTGTCGATCTCATGCCAGTTGTGCTGTGGAGGTCGATAACCTCTTGGTATGGCACCCGGACGGCTGTGATGTTTGCTACTCGTTGTTTGAGTATGTGACTGATGAGTCGGTAGGTACCATCCTCACCTTGGTAATGTTCTCTATTTTTATGATATTTCCTTACATATATATTTGAAAATATGGCACGTTCCACCACTGGAGGATCTGATTTCGTCCTCTCTTACAGACTCCTCAGGCGCTCAAAACCTCCTCATTGGCGACCCTAAGGGTCTGGGTTGGAGGTTTTGGTAGGAACGTTGCTGCCGGATGCCCCTATGTACTGTCGGAGGAGCTTTGTTCGTTACTGTACCCGAACGTGAGGACTTCTTCGGCAGTAGCTAGGGAAGTGACGGCCCCTATTATTGCCAAAATACGGATGGAGACCCAGGCCCCTCTGGAAGACCAAGAAGCCTTGTGCGAGGAGGTAGCAGAAGAGGTGGCGGCCATCAGTATCCATCTTGAACTCATGACCGTTGACGCGCAGGAAGAAGGTAGGGAAGTAAGTGAGGCAGGTAGTTTTAGATCTAGATCTGCTAAAAAGAAATCACTTTCTTTCAGTCCAACTCAGTCTTCTTCCTCGTCTTTCTAGGGCTTCTCAAAGTCCATGAACCTTGGGGACAGGTCTGGTTCCGTGATCCCCAAGGTGAAAGCCCTGAAAAAGAAGACTCTGCCTAGGACTACCAGACCAACTAAGCCTACTCCAGCGAGTTCCGCCAGGTCATCATTGGCTCCCACGCCTATGGCTTCCTCGGTTAAGCTACTCCCCCACCTAAGGGGTCGAGAGGTAAGGTATCTAAAGCCAGACCTACGGAGTCCGGTTTCGATCCTGATGCCTTCGCTAATCTTCTAATGGAGAAGATGGGCAATATCGTGGACTCGAGGTTTCAGTCGATGTCTTCTCAGCTCGCTTCGAGCTTGGAGACATCGAGTCAGTCCATCCTGTCTCTGGCTCAGAGACTTCAAGTCCAGGAGAGTTTGCTGGCCGGACTTACGCAGCCCGGAGGCACACAGCAGTCCTTCATTGTACTGGATGCTTCTAAGCTTCTGCCATTCGAGAACAGCAACCCATGGCGGTTGGCTCTGCATGCTCCCTTTTCAGATGGCATGCTGACGATTGAAGGCTGTGGAACCCGTCCTGTGGAAGATTACGAGTTCTTCCCGGCGGACCTCCAGTTTCCCTTCCCAGGCTTCACTCGGTTAGCTGAGGAAGCATAGTCAGGGTAGACAGGGTCCAAAGGAAACTGTAATTTATCCTAGGGACCAGGCCCAGTCGGCATGGGTCCGCACCCTTTCAGAATGGGAGTTCGTCAACACCAGACTGATGCCACACAAGGGTTGCTACACCATGTTCGTGGTGGGGGATAACATCCCGACCCCTTGCACGTCTAAGATTGCAGAGTTAACTTTACAGGCCCGAATGGAGGAGAAGCCGATGCCTCAGCTTCGAGAGACAGAGCTTACCTCTTTGCTCTTTTCCGGAGATCTGGAGTGCTGGGTGGGTGCTCCAGAAACGTTCACAGTGGGCAAACTCGATCCGGAGTGTGCTTCCACTCAGTTTAGTGAACGACTACCCAGAATCCCGGATGCCATGGTTAAGGCAGAGTTTGAGTCCAGGTGTAGACTGAGTAGGTCGATCAACTCTATTACTACATCGGAGTTGACGGCTTCTGTCTACTCTGAGGAACCTCTATTCCGGGTTCTAACAAAGTCACTTTTGCAGACTTTTCAATGTGACCTTCATGACTTTGTGGTTGCTAGGCGGAATTGCAGGAAGCATGTCCTTGCTGATGCTTCCATTAGACACGAGCCTAATAAGCTCATTAAAGCAGCAATCTGGGGACCTAACCTCTTTCCTGAAGACGTAGTTAACAGCGTCATCAGTGAGGCTGCTAGGGCTAATCAGAACCTTTGTGTCTGCTGGGGTCTTCCCTCCAAAAGGAAGTTCTATGAGACCTCTGGACCGCAGCCCAAAGGTAGGAAGAGGGTCAGGAAGTATTAGCCCTTCTAGGCCCCTCAGACACAGGCGGTGATTCAGGCAGTTCCCGTCTCCCAGATTGGTCAACCTTCGACCTCTAAGGCATGACCACAACAACAATTGGTGTTGTTGCAGAGTCAGCCAACTCAACAGTCCTCGAGTTCGGCTACTTTCGTGACGTCCCCGGCCTTCAACGCTTCATTTGAAGCGCAAGGGGTATTTCGAGGGTATAACCGACATGCAAGGGGAAGCAGAGCAAGAGGTGCTTACCGGCACAGAGCTGGTTCCAGAGCTCCCTCCAGAAGAGGCAGAGGAAGTAAGACCTCATCCAATCTATGAGCCTCTCCAGGTAGGCGGGAGACTGTACCTCTTCCGGGACCATTGGACCTTCAGTCCGTGGGCCCACAGTATCGTATCAAAAGGTCTGGGGTGGAGATGGATAATAGGGCCTCCTCCACCAGTCAGATTCCACCAAATTCCAACGACAGACCTTCTAGACTATGCCAAAGACCTTCTTCAAAAGAAGCCAATAAAGAAAGTCAGACACCTGAAATTTCAAGGACGTTTGTTCACCGTGCCAAAGAAGGACTCGGACAAACCAAGAGTGATTCTGGATTTGTCCCATCTCAACTCATACATTCAATGCGACAAGTTCTGCATGCTAACCGTCTCGCAGGTGCGGACCTTACTTCCCTGTGGGGTCGTCACCACCTCTATCGATCTTACAGATGCTTATTATCACGTCCTGATAGCGAGAAACTTTTCTCCCTACCTAGGCTTCAAACTAGGAAGACAGGCTTACTCGTTCAGAGTCATGCCATTTGGGCTCAATATAGCGCCCAGAATATTCACCAAACTAGGAGAGATAGTAGTTCAGGAACTAAGAGCTCAGGGGGTTACGCTAGTAGCTTACCTCGACGACTGGCTCATTTGGGCTCCCAACAACAAAGAATGTCACAGTGCAACAGCCAAAGTAATAAAATTTCTAGAGTATCTGGAATTCCAGATAAACAAGAAAAAGTCCCATCTCATTCCGGCATCTCGCTTTCAATGGTTAGGAATTCAATGGGATCTAACCGCACACAAACTATCTCTTCCACCAACCAAGTGCAAAGAGATAGCGAAAGCTACGAGACAATTTCTCAAGAGCAGACGGGCTTCTCGTCGTACCCAAGAAAGAGTCTTAGGCTCACTTCAGTTTACTTCAATAACATCGTTTGTTGAAAGCCAGACTGAAAGACATCAATCGGGTATGGCGGAGAAGAGCCAACAGCAGACTCAGAGACAAAATCTCCTTGATTTCGCTGATACTAAGGAAAAGACTTCGTCCATGGACGACAGTCAAGAGTCTTTCCAAGTCAGTACCGCTCCAATTTCCCCCGCCGTCTCTAGTAGTCCACACGGATGCCTTTCTGAGCGGATGGCGGGGGGGGGGGGGGGTGGGCTATTCTCAGTACAAGAAGGTTCAAGGAACATGGTCAACAGTATTCTGCCAGTTCCATATCAACATCCTAGAAGCAATGGCCATTTTCCTGACCCTGAAACGACTAGCTCCGGCCAGGAATATTCATATCAGACTAGTCTTGGACAGTGCAGTGATAGTTCACTGCCTAAACAGAGGCGGCTCCAAGTCAAGTCACATAAATCACGTGATGATAGCAATCTTCTCGTTGGCAATGAAACATCATTGGCACCTGTCAGCCACTCACCTGGCAGGAATACAGAATGTCATTGCGGATTCACTGTCCAGGACAACTCCGCTGGAATCGGAGTGGTCCTTGGACGCAAAGTCATTCAATTGGATTTGCCTACAAATACTGGGCCTTCAGGTAGACCTGTTCGCCACGGAGTCCAACCACAAACTTCCTTGTTATGTGGCTCCCAATTTGGATCCTCTGGCTCACGCCACAGATGCGACGTCCATAGACTGGAACAATTGGCAGAAGATTTACCTATTTCTGCCAATAAACCTTTTAATGAAAGTTCTACACAAACTCAGATCTTTCAAAGGACGGATAGCACTGGTAGCACCCAACTGGCTGAAGAGCAATTGGTTTCTTCTTCTACTAAAGTTGAAACTCCGTCCCGGACGGATTCCCAACCCAAAGTTGACTCAGGTGGTACAAACTCAGACTGTGTCAGCTTCCTCAAGAATTCTGAATGCCCTAACTTTATGGACTTCATGAAGTTTGCGGCACAGAAAGATGCTAATATTGATCCGCTAAACACATTGTTCGTGGAATCAGACAAAAGAGAATCGACACTCCGGCAGTATGATTCGGCAGTGAGGAAGTTAGCCATCTTTCTAAAAGAATCAGATGTTCAGACAATGACTACGAATCTGGCAATTTCATTTTTTAGAAATCTGTTCGAAAAAGGCCTAGCTGCTAGTAGTACCAATACTATGACTAAATCCACCTTGTGGAAGATATTTCAGTCTGGCTTTAATATTGATTTAACAGATTTGTACTTCTCGTCTATTGCTAGAGCATGTGCTCATCTGAGACCAGTAAATCGGCTTCATACGTTCTCCTGGTTTTTAAATGACATTCTCAAGTTAGCCTCAGATACTGATAATGAATCATGCTCATATATAACCCTTCTCAGGAAAACATTATTTTTACTGAGCCTGGCCTCAGGCGCCAGAATATCTGAACTGTTGGCTCTCTCTAGAGAACCAAATCATGTTGATTTCCTCCCTTCAGGAGTTCTGCTTTCTCCTGATCTGAAATTCTTGGCAAAGAATGAAGACCCTCAGAACAGATGGTCTCCGTGGAAGATGGTCCCTCTTCCACAGGACCCATCATTATGTCCAGTTATTACATTGAAATCTTATCTTGACAGAACTTCTAATAGGTCTTCAGGTCCTCTTTTTATTAGAGAGAATGGTGGAACCATTTCCTTGAAGGCCATCAAACAACAAATTCTTTATTTTATTAAACAAGCTAATCCGGATTCAGTTCCTCAGGTCCATGATATCCGAGCAGTGGCTACCTCAGTTAATTATTTTCATCATATGAACTTCGATGATCTCAAAAAGTATACGGGTTGGAAATCTCCGACAGTATTTAAACACCACTGTCTAAAGTCTTTAGAGGCCCTTAAATATTTTGCAGTGGCTGCAGGGAACATTGTCTCCCCTGATACAGCATAATTATGTATTTTGTAATTTTGTATATTATTAATTATCATTGATTTTGCTATTGATTACTTTTTGGTACTCCCTCTCACCTACCTGCCTCGCTTGTATTCCCTGCCTTTTTGCCTTTTTGTTACGGACTGGATTGCTTATCAACCCACTCCTGTACTTGTACATAGTTCATTATTTCATGTGTTATTATATTCATTACCTGTTCTTATTTTTCCTGGTGATTGTATGAATTTGGTCATATATTATTATACGTTATTTACTCCTTGTATTTTGTTATCCTTAACTTTGATCATTAAAACAATAATTGTAAGAAAATTTTATTTTACCTTTCATATAAAATTTTTTGTTTTACTCTCAATTTACCAAGCTTGTATGGCGAATTCTGTTACTATTTCACTGGGCGACACAGGTCGATCCCAGAAAAGGGATTTTGACAAAGGAAAAATCTATTTCTGGGTGAAGACCTGTGTCGCCCAGTGAACCCATCCCTCTCTTTTCCTTTCCCCACCCTTTAGCTGGCTTAAGCTTGGGTGCGTATTTCAGGAATGAGGGTTCTTGGCAGAGGTAGTAGTGACGAGCGGAAGGTAGCCGTTGTAACGGCACCTCTCTAGCGGGGGATTTTGAGAGAGGAGAGACCTAATTGGCAAAGTATCTGTGATAGTGGCTTCCACTCGCCCTTGATGATATATCAACACCTTATGAGGGTGAGCGATCCAGAGGTAGTAACTCTTGCATTCCATATGGCTTTTTTTCTCTGGTATATATGGCATTTATTTATACCTAGAAATGAGTGCTATATGCACATTTCACTGGGCGACATAGGTCTTCACCCAGAAAGGGATTTTTCCTTTGTCAAAATCCCTTTTATATATGTATTTGTAATAAGTTGTGTTCAAGTAAAGGGTACAAGCTGAATCTCTAGAGTAAACTGATAGAACAAATTGTCCCCCCTCCTGCCTCACCCCAATTCTACCTGCGAAAGGGTAGACCTCCTTTCTTTGGACCTTGGATTGTAGATTTTTACCTCCTCATCTCTTGCAATCAAACAGTTGCAATAATAGCCGCCAAGGCATAGGACATTGCTAATATCTTTTGTTTCCAATTTGATTGTTACCAACTTATATTGCTAAACATGAAATATGAAATTATCTCTCAATTAATTAACCTTTCAATTACCTATGGTAAACAACATTATGATCCCAGAAGTCTAGTTAGAGCATTCTCAACAAACATTTAGAGTACCATTGCCAACATCATTAACAACAAGTTATGTTGTTTCTTGAATGATGTTCATACAAGTATTTATACCTAAAGGAAGCAGATAGAAATGTTTTTCCATTTTGGACTTAGTGACATTCTTTCTCTTGATTAAATTTTTTTTATGCTTTTATGTAACTGTATGCTGATAGTTATTTACTCTGCATGCTGATTGTGGAGTTATTTTCATATTTTAATTTTGGATGTAAGGCTAAATACAGAAATATAATGGAAGCATTGCTACACCATCATTTTCCAACTTAAAAAAAAAAATGAAAAGGAAAAGGCAGGCCATCCCTTTATGGTATGCTCAGGTCTGTAGCACTCACATTTGTGGGCATCACAGGTCTGTTTAGTTTTTTGTCGTGTACTATACTATAGCTGCATGAAATTCAGTGTGGCTTTTTATACTTTTATTATTAAGGAAGAAACCACATGTTTTATGTCAGCAAATATGGTACCTCCCATGATCACCTCTTTCTTTATAATGATGCACCAGAGGGTCACTGCCATCTAAAAAATTCTATTACTGTAGGAGAATGCTTATATAGGTTGTAGGTGCAAATGATATGTATGATGAAATAATAATCTGTGACTTTTAACTGAGAGATATCATATCTTCAAGATAGTTAAGAATTAGTTGTGCCCTCATTTTTTCCATGATTTCAAGGGCCCTTTGAAGTTGTGTTCACATCTACTTCAGCTTTGCTAAGGTGGGTGTAAACAAAGCTTTGGTGACATTTAACAGTGATCTTAAAGCTGACTCGAAGGATGAGGATTCCATCATGTTATTTGAAGCAGACAATTGGCTATTGACAAATGAGGAGTTGATGAAGCTTCATGAGCAGCAGTGCTACAAGGAGGAGCATGCACCAGAACCAGAACCTCAGTGCTTCATCATAAACAAGATGCAGCAGGGGCATTGCTCTCAGTGACAAAGCCCTTGTGTTTTTTAAGGAGGTGGATCTCAAATCTGAATGCTTTACCAAGGTATTGGGGCCATTGCACAACTCAGTTATTTGTTAGAGGCTGATTTTGGATGAAAATAAGAGAAACAGAGTTTGATGCACTCTCACCCAGTTTTTGCAGCATGCAAATCCACATGAATAAGAAATTTCAGCCTTTAAGGCTCTTTCTTCCCCATCAAGCACATCGAAGTCACTCATGAGGTAGGTACAGTACATACAGGTATTTTTTTTCATTCTCTGTGTGTATAAATTTGAATTTTTATTGGGTTGCCAGTAGGGTTATTTTATAGTGAGTGTAGGTTATTTTTTAAATGGCTTTTTGACTGGAACTAATTAATGATGTCTTGGAACTAATTAATGATGTAGGTTGAGGTATTACTGTATTGATTTTTGTAGGAAAGGTACAGATGATTGTTTCTTAAGGATAATTTTAGAGAAGAAACCAATCAGCCTGTACAGAGAAGTTGTGCAGTTGATTGTCTGTCATGTTGCAGGGCTTGAAAAATATCAAATGCATGTTGTTTACAGGCAAGGCTTTTTTTATTTTAATAGCAATAAATTTGATTTTTTTTTTTTTTTTTTTTTTTTTTTTATCAGACTGTATATGCAAAAATCCTGTTTCCATTAATGAAGAAGGTAACACTTTGAACATTTAAATGAATAAATCCGTGACACTCTTGCTCAAGGATTATTTGCCATATATTATTTATCTGGTATAAATGTTTGACAGTGAGAGTTTAGGATTCAGTGGCTTTGCAATGTGAATATCATTAAAGTGTCTTTTTGTCTAATCAGCTGTTCAGTTTTTGTAAAACAGTCATTAGAGCATACCTGCAATCTTCATAAATGTGTATCATTATTGAAGAACATTATTGTGACTTCATGGTTTTTTATACCAATACTAGAATGCTTTCATGAAAGTAATACAATATGTTATGGCTTGGTAATACAAGATGTTATGCTGCCAAGCCATTTTTCTGGAGTCTTCTTGTGATGGAGTGGAAACTCAATAACACAAGATATTTGCAAGGAATATTTTTCACTCCCCCAGAATAGTGAAGTTTTAAAAACTAAACATTGCTGTTTTTTTTATCTTACATTGTCCATCGGCTATCCAAGAAGTTTGTAGACTTTATCTTAGTTTTCACAAATTGTAATTACTACTATTTTACTTGTCTAAACTTGATTATGAGTTTTCTAATTCAGTTGTACCACAAACATTGTTCTCAATGGTAATAGGACCTTGAGAATGCTGTATCAGTGATGGCAACAAGAGTGTAATAGTTTCAGATGAAGCACATAAGCTCTTAGGCAGTTAGTGTAAATTTATTGTATCGGTGTGACGGATGTTTTTCAGTAGAAAGTTCAATGTCCACTTTAAAGGGCAATTTTAATGCTAAACAACATCAGTTCAGCATTTCAGTGCCATACTTAAGTTACATTAATATTTTGGTATAATTTTCTCTGTGTACATTAATACATTATTGTATTTTTTTTTATTATGATGGAAGTGGAGCACTGATTAATGTCACAAATGATTTGCTTGATTGTTTCATAGATCTGTTGCAGTACTCGAGAAACAGTTAATTGAGTCCATAAAAAATTTATGAGGAACCTGGTATTTTTTCATTTTTGCAAGAAATGATTTCTTTTAGGGCCTTTTATGGTAACACTTCTTAATATTGCAGTCATTTTTGCACTGTTTATTGAGCTTATAAATTTTCCAGTCTATTTTCCAGTCTTTAATCTCAATTAGTACTTGCAGTTCTCTTATTTTCCAACTTTTTAACTTCCATCCTTTTGCATCATCATGTTGTAAAACTCTTTGAAGTTAACACTATGTATGGGATTGCTTTCTTATCAACTAGTTTTGCAGTATTCTAAATTTAAGAAGTATTTTAATTCTTCAGTTCTTCCGAGTACAGTACTTTACTACACTTATTTTGTTTAAATTTAAGCATCTGTATTCCTGGATTACTTATGTACAAAAACAATTACTTGGTATGTTAAATACCTGTATTATCATTGTTTTATCATATTATTCTGGTCCTCGCTGGTTAACCAGTCTGTTTGTTATTGGTGTTCTCACTGAAGAATCATTAAGGTACAAACCTTAGAACATTTTTGTGAGCAGGCTTTGTATTTGCTCAATATAAAGAAATCGGCAATTGTTAGTAAAGCACAAATGCACTAGTGCATATACCTGATAAATGGTAAGGATTCCCTCATCTAAGTTGGGATTTATGTAGAGAAACAAAATCCAGTTACCCATGCTGAGAAAGACCATTTTTTCAGATACAAACTCAGAAAAAACAAAGAACCCCTCCAGAAAAAGTAGATTTGATGATGCACAACCCATGGCAAGTTCTGGCAAGAATGAAGAAGAGAAAGGGAAAGTGAATGATGCTCTAAAATTGATAATGGCCAGTTACAAAGATTTCCAAAAAGGTGGTCTTAGTACAGATCCAACCCCAAGATCTAGCAGAAGTAAAGGTAAGTGTGTGTTTAATGTTTATGCCTAAATCACAATACCTAAAGGATAGAGACAAATTTCCTTAAATGTTTCATTCCGGTAGCATGTGATTTTTTCGAAAATAAATTAAATGATAGCCTAATTGTGTCATATTGTTGTTATAAGTCAATCCGTGTATTGATGAGTATGTATATTGATGAGTACTCCATCTAATGATCTTATGAAATTACTCAGATTTAGTGTTGTGGTTTGGTACCAGATTTGTCCTAACAAAAATAAAATTTGTACAACTTAAAACATGTTTTTCACATCAACTTGTAACATGAATAGCAATATAGTACTTCCATGTAAATGGCTCTCAAAGCTCACCAACTTATTAAATCCTGAGTCAAGACCCCTTACAAGCCTACCCAGAAGCCTCCCATCTTCCTTTGTGCAACTTTGTTGTATTCACATACTTTGAGTTGCACTCCCAGGATTGCTGTTTTTAATTTTATTTTGTGTCATTTCCATCAGTTGCATTCTTCATAATGGTAGTGTTTTGTAGTGACCAATAGCAAGATCTTAATCTGTTAAGCATCACTTTTGGGAGGTGCTGCCATGTCCATACCATCACATTTTCTCTCTCACAGTGGTCATTTGGTCTGTGCTAGTTTTTATCCATTTTTATGTGTTCTTTTTTATATTGCTATTTTTTTGTATAAATGTATTTGGATATTAAAATAATGTAGAATAAGAAAAGACGAAAGAATTCATTTAATTTTAACTAACTAAAAATTACATGCATGACACATAAAAGGGAAAACTGGACTTTCCTTTCCTTTGTTTGTTTGTTTGTTTTTGTTTTTTATTTAATAAAGAACAAGATCTAAGATTCCTTTCATTACTTGGAATAGGAGGACAATAGTTAGGAAATTGTCTGCTAATTGCCGAGAAGGTTTTTTTGAAAGACGTGGTGTCTGTCTATTATAACATGTTGAATATATATTGCATATATTGTAATAAGTTTTTGTTTAGTCTCAAAATAAGTATTTCTCCATAGAATCATAATGTAATATGCTCAGAACACTTCTTATGTTTTCATCTTTGTATCATTGATTTATTCCAATATGCTGCTATTTTTTCACATTTTGTTTTATTGGTTTCTATTCTTTAGGAACATATCTCCCATTTATGCTCAGTGTTCCAATACAATCTATTTTTTTTTATCAACAAGTGCATCTACTAATTCTGCACTTGTAAAATAACTATCAATAAACATAAAAAATCCCTTCCCTAAAAGAGGGTCTATGAGAGTGAAAACAATTCTGGAAGGGCCTGGATCATATAGTAGGAACTGTTAATTGTATGGTGTGTCTGTACCCACATAAATAAAAGTTCCAGATATAGCCATTAGTACTTTCACAAAATGCTTTCATGTAATTGGCATATGTTGTACCCATGACATATTGCCTTTTGCATTGGAATGCTCATTATAGGTGGATGAATGGGATAAAGAAAGATTGCTTATCAATGAACTCCTGAAGCATACTGGGAGACAATGCTCATAAGAGAGCTAGATGTCCTCTGTCAGACTGTCTTTCTGGTACAAAAAAGTTGCCAATTACCTAAATTTAGCTCATAGTGTTGTTGAAGTATGTTCCTACAGTTTGTATAAGAGTAAAGTGTATTTCTGAGCTTGATCAGTGCAGCACCAGCCGTGAAAGAGGGAGAATGTTGATATGAGAGGTGGGTGACTGAGATATACCATTGGTGATGCCTAACAGGTTAAAGTTTTAAGTGGTAATTGCTCCCACACAGATACAAACCTTTGTTATTTATATAGGAGATTGCTTAAGTACAAGTTGAAAACAGCCATTGAGACTTAATGACAAGATAGTTAATGAAGGGCAGGTAGGAGAAATCCCCACATCCTGAATGACAAAGTAGTTAATTAAAGGCAGGTAGCAGAAAACCCCACCCTGCTGCTGGTCTCTGCTCCACATTACTTCCAGCTGCCATTGAGTACATCTTTTTCCAGCTCTCTACCCAGTTAATACAGTCAAGCCCTGTTGTTATTAGAATAAATAATTTATTTCCTTTTCCTTGTTTGATTTTTGTGTGATTGATGAGTAAAGAGCAGACCCATCAGTCAATTAAGACAGCTTCATTTAAGGATATGAGGCCAGAAGTAATTAAGTGTCAATGCTCAAGGACAAATGAGCCTTATGACAAGTTTTTCCTATGTTGGCAGTAGACCCTCATTCACTAGTTGCTTCCTGTAGGCAGCCCATATGTAATCGTAGTGGGGTGTCGAGTGTGGCTGTCTGAACAATGGCTCAAGTTTGCATTGAAGAGAAAGAAGAAACCTAACAAGTGTTCCAGTGTCTTTGGAGAGTTAACACACCACCTCCCAAGCTGCTTCCCATTTAGTTGCTCTGCCGAAGGGAGTAGCATCTCCTGTGGGTGCTCCTTATGAACAAGTTTTGATTATCTCTGAAGGCTTCATTTCATTCAAAAGGAGACGTTTCCTCTGGCAAGGCTTCATTTCATTCAGAAGGAGACGTCTCCGCTGACAAGCCTTCTATCTCTGGAAGGAAGGAAGGAAAGCTCACGCACTAACCAGCTTCCTTTTCAGGCGTGTGAGAGACCAACAGGCTCAGGGAGTTATGGCCATCCCTGGGTCTCTCAGAAAAGCCTAGTATTTTCATTTCGGTGTATTACCAAGCAATTATATAGCTGTAGGTTCCCTACCACGGCAGATCAAAATTCAAACTTTGCAGTGGAGCTGCCATCGCTATTGCAGGTGACAGGGATCCGCCCACTTTTGTTGTTTTTTGCTGGCTCCTGAGTAACATTGGTGGTTTGAGTAGACCTCTCTTCATTATATTGGATGGTTGTATTGCTTTACAAATCTTTGGTGAAGTATTCACTTCATGTAGTTTAATTTAGCTTTTGTTTGCCATCAAATCTTATTCTAGCTCTTTGGGAGTTAGGTTCTTTGCCCCGGGGATTGCAGAATAGGTTAGCTAAACCTTTTTATGATTTGCATTCTAAATGCATCAGATGTTGGGGACAAGAATTTAATTGGGTGGTTACGTGTCCCAAATGTCAGGGAAGGAACGAACAGTACTGGAAGGTTTTTATTTCTTACTCTGAAAAAGTTATGAAGGATAGAAGGAGGAAGGCAGCTCTCAAGAGCTGAAAATATAGCTAGTTTAGCTTCTTCTCCTTCGCCTGTAGTGGCGGCAACTACTGTTTCTTCCCCTCCTCCTCCGATCTTAAGTCCTCCTACTCCCTTAATTTTTCCCCTCCTCCTCCTATAATAAGTCCTCCTACTCCCTTAACTTTGACTCCTTTGCCAGCTTCCCATGATTCCTTTTCCAACACCACTGTCAACCTTGAATCAAGGTTCAAGAAGAAGTTGATTTGCTAGTGAACACAGGAATGGAATTAGGTCTTTCTGTGAAATCTTTTATGGAAAAACCTATAAGTGTGAAGGAAGTGCCAAGGATTAGTGCAATGATTTCTGAGGGGGCGGCTGCCCGTCCCTCCAGTTTTCTTAGAAGAGGGTCACTTTCCCACTCCCCCACCTGTAAGAGAAGACATGCCAGAAGTCCAAGGGAGACTGGTACTGGTGAGGCTTGCCCACGGGCAGTCGCTTCCTTCATTGAATGATACGGTGACAGCAGGATGACAATCGCTTCCTTCGTCGAACCTGTAGGGTGACAGCAGGATGGAAGTCGCTTCCTCCATCGAACCTGTGGGGTGACAGCAGGAATGCAGTCACTTCCTCCGTCGAACCTGTAGGACAGTTGGGGCTTTTGCCAGGAAAATGGAGGACTGTTCTATCCTTCCTGAGGACATTGCTGAGGACTGGTCGGGTGTCCTCTCTTGTGCCAACAAGTCCAAGTTGATTAGGGATGGATCAGATGAAGTAACCTCGCTCTTTGCGATGGGCATACTGAAGAAGCGGGTTCCTTTGCCACAAAATACGTAACCTTTGCAGAGAAGTCAGCCCGCATGTTCTCTCCTCTGGACAGGACCCATTTGTTTCCATTGGAAATTGTAAAAGAGCGCAGAAAAAGTCAACACATGACTTATTAGCCCAGTCGGCAAAATGTCCCATAACTCCATGTTCTACTCCTGCCAAGTCCTTCTCTCCAGTGCAAAGGCCTTTCGAGAGGGAAGTCTTGACCCTCACTAGGTCCCACTCTAATTTGCGACACCCTCCAAAGACCATGTCGAAACCCACCATAAAGCCCTATACCAAGTGATGCACCAGTCCTTTTTGTACCTGGTCGATGCCAGACTACACCATTTTTGGGAGGAATGGAGCCACTGAGGACCAAAACCCTGGGTGATTCAGGTTCCTCATTTTGGGTATTTCATTTACCTGCAAAGAAGAACGCCCTTTTTGCAAGGTACCCATGAAAATGACAGCCTACTCTCCAGACTCAGAGGTTTTTAGCTCTAATCTGATAGGTAGAGGATCTCATTCAGAAAGGGGCTGTAGAAGAAGTTGTCGACTAATCATCTGAGGGGTTTTACAACAGACTCTTTGTAGTCCCCCAAGTCATCAGGGAGCTGGAGGCCTGTCTTAGATGTCAGTGCTCTGAATTTGTTCATCCTCAAGACCAAGTTCAATATGGAAATGACTCAATCAGTGTTAGCATCATTTCACCAGGGGAACTGGATGGTGTCCCTGTACATACTAGATCCATATTTTCTAGTCCCTATTCACCAAGACTCCAGGAAGCATCTTTTGATTCATTTTCCTAGACAAGCTTCAGGAGCTATGCTTTGATCTATCATTGGTGCCTCAAGTTTTCACTTGGGTCTTAGCTCCTCTAGGGAAGTTGCTCCACCTTCTAAGAATCAATGTGTCACTTTACCTAGATGACTGGCTTCGCAGCGGAAAGCCAGTGTGCGAAGGACTTAGGACCCTCTGTCTGACATAATTCTTTAGAAAAATCTCAGGTGGTACCATTCCAGAGCATTCTCTATTTGGGTATGACTGAATTCTCTAGAGCATTTCGGGCTTTTCTCTCCCTGAAGAGAATAGTCATGTCTCCTGACTGTTCAGAAATTCCTAGCTTGCCAGTCATGTTCCGCAGTCCAGTGGATGAGCCTTCTGGGAACTTTGGCATCAGCAAAACGGTTCATCAAACTTGGAAGACTTTATGTGGGACCCCAGCAATTCTTCTTGAAGGCGAGTTGGCACAGGAAGACTCAGCCAAACTCAACAGTGTTTTGCATCACAGAAGAGTTCAAAGAAGACCTCATTTGATGGTTTTCAAGAGAGTGACTCCAGGAGGGACTCTCTTCACCTTCTGCACCCTTCCCGACAGTTTTATTCTGATTCTTCAGACATAGGCTAGGGAGCCCTATTAGGGGAGCAGAAAGTGTTGGGGAAATGGTCAGAAGCACAAAAATCTCTACACATCAGTGTAAAGGAGCTGTTGGCAGTTCACCTGGGCCTACAAGCATTCACTCACCTGATTTCAGACCAGGTGGTAGCAGTACATGATACAGTTTCACCACCTTGTTGTACATTTGAAAGGTGGAAAGGCACACTCCTTCACCCTTCATGAAGCCTCAAGAGACCTACTCCTTTGGGTAGAGAAAAATCGGATTTCCCGCATCCCTTGCTTCGTTCAAGGAAGGTTGAATGTTCTGGCAACAAATTGAGCAGACACTGTTAAGTTCTTCTGTCAGAATGGACTCTCAATGCCAAGACCTGCATCGACCTATGGAAGCTCTGGGCCAAGCCCTCAATAGACCTCTTTGCCACCTCAAAGAACAACCACCTCCCCCTGTATTGCTCTCCAGTCACAGATCCTCTAGCTTGGTCTACGGAGGAGATGTTGCGACTGGACAGGCTAGATGCTAACGCCTTTTCCCTCTTCAGGGTGATCAGAAACATGCTGAACAACATGATGTTCCATCAGAACATCTCCCTAACACTAGCCGCCCCACTCTGGTTTCCAGACCTTCACTTACTAATCAATTTCCCAAGATTACTGCCTCAAAACAAGTCAGACAGCCACACTTCCTCAGATATTATCAAGGAGTGTCTGCGCTGGCCCCGACAGGCTTCAGACTGTCAGGAGCCTCATTAGAGTGAAAGGCTTTTCACGAAGAGCTGCAGAAGCTATTGCGAAATGCAGTCGAACTTCTTCTGACAAACTTTACCAGTCCAAGTGAAACATCTTTAGAAGATGGTGTAGAGCCATGTCAAGCTCAGTGTTTAGGCACAGGGGTCTTATTAGATCATTCAAAATCAAAACTTCCAAGTGTCTGAAAGACTCTGTCTCTTGGAACTTAGATGTGGTCCTTAAATGGCTGCCAAGTTCCGCATTCAAACTCCTTCGCTAGACATTTATTGAGGAATTTGACTAAGAAGACCTTATTTTTAGTGGCATTAGCTTTGGCAAAATGAGTGTATATGGTATGGAGAAGAGAGTTAGTTTCTCTCAGGGAGACGCAGTCTGTTCTCTGTCCCTTTGTTTTCTCGCTAAGAATGAGAACCCCTCAAGTCCTTGGCCACGTTCTTTCATCCTCAGGAACCTGAAGGATATTCTTGGACCAGAAGAGGAAAGACTACTCTCCCCTTTGAGAGCATCGAGATATTACTTACACAGGACTGAGAAGATAAGGGGGACCTTTAGCTCACCTTTGCTGTTCAGTTAAAGACCCATCTCGCCCGCTTTTGAAAAATGCACTTCCCTTCTTCTTGATGGAGTTAATCCTCTAGGCTCACTCTTGGACAAAAGAAGAAGACTTTGCACTCCTTATAGTTAAAGCTTATGAAGTTAGAGCGTTCACCACTTCACTAGCCTTCGGACATGATATGTCGTTATCCGCTATCCTTCAGGCAACATTTTGGAGGTCTAAGTCAGTTTTTGTCATGCATTATTTGAAAGAAGTGAAGATTGTATTTAAGAATTGTAACAATCTCAGACCTTTATCCATTGCTGGTATGCTGTTGGGAGAGGTAACATAGAGGTGGGTTATCTGTTCCTCTTATTTTTGCCTTGAATCAAGGTTGTTGAGTTAAAGGGAAGTCTGGGGGTACTAAGTACCTGGAGTGCACACCAGTTGTTTTTATTATGGCAGTACTCACCTGCAGCAGCTCACCTGCAGCAGCTCACCTGCAAGGTAAGGTATGACGAGCACAATCAGTGCGGACACGTTTTTGTCTTTTCAAGAAATCTTTCATGTTTTTTTAATAGACACACAATCCACATCCCAATCCCTTTCAGTGTGGAATCAGCTATGTATAATTGCTTGGTAAGATACTGAAGTAAAGATGTTACTTTTAAAATAAAAACCAACCAATTACATAATCAGAGCCCTCCCTCCTCTCCACAGGTGGATTAGATTGTCTTCGGGCTTAAACAAATTGGAGACACTTGGTCAGTCATACCTTTTACTCCCGAACGTGGGCGGATCACTCACCTGCACCAGCGATGGCAGTTCCACCGCAAAATTTGAATTTTGGTCTGCTGTGGTAGGGAATCTACTTCTATGTAATTGCTTGGCAAGTATAAAATAAAACTTGTTTTTGTTATCAAAATAAATTTCTGCTTTGCTTGGTCACGTCACCTCCAGTAGGGTGAATCCTGTAACCACCTTGACTATGATCATAACAACTTTGATGGTTACAATTTCCCCAGGCTCTCTGGCTGCCCTATCTAGATAGTATCCTAGCACATCTTGTATGTTGTGTCATAAGGAGTTGGCTATAAGGGCAGTCGTCCTCCTTATGTTCTCTTAGGTACTGACCTTGGCATCAGACCTGGCTAGGAAGAAGAAGTCGAAGAAAGATAAAAGTAAAACATTGTCTTCGTCCTCTGGTTCCATTGCCTCCTCACCTTCTATCTCCAAATTTCTAAGTGGAAGAGGAAGGAAGCTACTGCATTGTTGAGGATTAGTGGAGTTTGTGGTGTTGTGAATTTATAGCTTACGTTGGACTTTTTATTAATAGGCAGACTACTGCCAATAAGGCTTTTACAATAAGTTGGGTTGTTTATTCAATCAATAGTCTAAAAGAATAACAACAAAAAACTCAGGCCTTATGAAACTACTTTATTTACATAACAACTCATGCACATTAAACAGTCAAGTTTTTTAACAGTAGTACAATCATTCCTAACCAATCCGCTAACTTAAACCTAATTGAATATACATAGAAAAAAATATTACTCTAATATTTCTTTGTAGTTTTTAGATTTTGATGGCCATTAAGTCTTTCATAACTTAAGTGCCTTAACCCTTTTGTAGTGGCAGGCATCCTTTGATGCACAAATATGGCGCAATATTTGATCGTAGTTTGTGGGAAAACATTCAAATAATTTGAATGGGCCATAAATGACTGTACGGCAACATTTATGGCAACATTCACACCTCAGTTCAAGATAGAGGAAGAATTGCCTGACTTAAGGTTTCATAAGGGAATGTACTACACCATCTCATCTCAGTAAATCTTGTATATGTTTACCTGTGAATATACTCAGAGATTTTTGCAGCTTTAATTTTTTTTTTACAACAGTATGTCAGCTGTAATTGTAATTTTGCAAAGTATAAAAAGACATTAGGAAGAACATGTATGACTTAATACGTAAAAGGTACTATACTTCCCCATCCCAGTAAATCTCATTGATAATTATCCGTGAATATACTCCAGGATTGTTGCTGAGTTTAGGATTTCTTTTCTTTCTTTTATATTACAATTATTGAGCCAGAAATTACACTTCCTCAACATGGAAAAAGGTTTCATCTACACTGTTATACAGAAAATTTTAGCTGTGCAATAGGTAGTCTTTTTCTTCATAGTACTTTAAGCATAATGTGGAAGATAAGCAATCTCTCCCCTCATATTAAAACGACGTACATTTACGGCACAATTATGAATATCAAAGTATGTTCTTTCATTGCGTGAGAACCGTTATTGCTTAAGATGTTTCTTCATAAAACATTAACACAGTGAATGTTTGGCCCACAAATCACATTTTTAGAAATAAAGTTGTCTTTATCTATGCAGGCTTGACCATTTACAATACAGTAGAAACAGGGGTTTAGGTACCGCAACCCACCTGCTATTACTGAAAATCCGCGATATATCGGGACCCCTAAAAAAATGCTTATGATTGTGTATTTTAATAGCTGCAACACCAAATAACCCACTAGAACGCTTAAAAAAATTCAGTGATTCCTGTATTTTTTTTCTATGGACATTCATGAATTACTGAATTTTCCATGGTTTTTTGAAAAATGCATTACAGGAAAATCAGCAAATAACTTAATCTGTGAATGCCAAACTGCGAATAAGTGGGAGTCCACTGTATATATTCTTTTTACAAATATAAAGGTAACTTCCCATAGTGGAGGTGCACAAACATGCTAACATTACATATGAATATCATATACCCTAGATGCTCCTATGTTAGAAATTTCAAACAGCATACTAAATGTGCATTAACCCTTAAACGCCGACTGGACGTATTTTACGTCGACATTTTTTGTCTCTCGGGTGCCGACTGGACGTATTTTACGTCGACATACAAAAGTTTTTTAAAAATTCGCGGAAAAATACTTTTAGGCCTACCAGCCAAAAACTCTTGAATCATGCGCCTTGGGGGATGCTGGGAGTTCACGGATCAAGGTGTTGTTTTCTTTACAATCGTTACGCAGGTGCGCAAGCGTGAATTTCTTTCTTGCCGCACTAAAAAGTATCTGTGACACATCTCTGAAATTATTTCGTCACTTTGACATAATTTTTGTACCATTTTAAATTAGCCGTTACATGGAGTATTATATATGAAAATGTGCGCATTTTTATGTAGAATACAACAAAAAAATACTCATGATTGTAGCTTTTATCAGTTTTGAGATATTTTCATATAAATAACGATAAGTGCCAAAATTTCAACCTTCGGTCAACTTTGACTCTACCGAAATGGTCGAAAAACGCAATTGTAAGCTAAAACTCTTATATTTTAGTAATATTCATTCATTTACCTTAATTTTGCAACAACTAATTGGAAGTCTCTAGCACAATATTTCGATTTATGGTGAATTTATGAAAAAACTTTTTCTTACGTCCGCGCGGTAACTCTTCCGAAAAAAATCATACATGCGATTGTGGTAATGTTTGCACCATTTTAAATTAGCCGTTACATAAAGTTATATATATGAAAATGTGCAAAATTTCATGCACAATACAACTAAAAACAACCCATGGTTGTAGCTTTTATCAATTTTGAAATATTTTCATATAAAAAATGATAAGTGACAAATTTTCAACCTTCGGTCAAGTTTGACTCTACCGAAATGGTCGAAAAACGCAATTTTAAGCTAAAACGCTTATATTCTAGTAATATTCAAGCATTTACCTTCATTTTGCAACAAATTGGAAGTCTCTAGCACAATATTCCGATTTATGGTGAATTTATGAAAAAAATAACATTTTCTTTACGTCCGCGCAATAACTCTTCCGAAAAAATCATACGTGCGATTGTGGTAATGTTTGCATCATTTTAAATTAGCCGTTACATAAAGTTTTATATATGAAAATGTGTGCAATTTCATGTATAATACAACAAAAAATAGTTGAAGGTTGTAGCTTTACTCATTTTTGAAATATTTGCATATAAATCACGATAAATAGAAAAAAAACCACGTTCGGTCAAATTTGACTCTACCGAAATGGTCGAAAAACGCAATTGTAAGATAAAACTCTTACAGTCTAGTAATATTCAGTCATTTATCTTCATTGTGAAACAAATTCGAAGTCTCTTGCACAATATTTAAATTTATGGTGAATTTAAAAAAAAAAAACTTTCCTTCCTTCCGCGCGCGGATTCTCCGCCACAAATCTCCGAAATGCGTACGTCGCATTCTCGGAATATTTGCTCCGTTTCATATTAGGCATTTCATAGAGTTTTATATATGAAAATGTGCGCAATTTCATGTAAATAAAACGAGAAATATTTAAAAGTTGTAGCTTTTCTTATTTCTGAAATAATTGCATATAAAAAATATATATTAAAAAAATTCGACATTCGGTCAACTTTAACTCATCAGATATGGTCAAAAACTGCATTTGTAAGCTAATATTCTTACAGTATAGTAATATTCAATCATTTGTCTTCATTTTGAAAGAAATTGGAAGTCTCTAGGACAATATGTAGATTTATGGTGAATTTTTGAAAAAAATATTTGTTTACGTCTGTGCGTTACGAATTCATGCATTATTTTGTGATAATATTTTCTCTGTGTTGCTTTTATCGGTTTACAATGTGTTATATACCAAAATGATTGCAATTTAGTGTACATTACAAAAAAAAAAGTAACTTGTTACCTTTAACCGTTTTGCGCACAGCGCGATTTGAATACAATTATATATGAAATTTCGTTTTTGCGCTATCATATATCGCATTATTTATATATGATAATGATAATTTTTTTCATTTCTGATGGTTGCATACTAAACTTCAGGCAATGAAAAAAAAGGAGCCAAAAATGAACTCTTAATCTTGAAAACTAAGCACGCTGTGATTTTTTGAAAAAAATATTTTTTCTGCTTCCGCGCTCACTCTGAAACGTCTCCGGCACACGGGAAACATTTTTTTTTTTTACCGCTTCGGCGTTTAAGGGTTAATATACTCCATGGAAGGAACATAACAAGTTTGTTAGTCACTTCCTTGAAAGATTACCATATATATATTCATGTAACACAAGATCTCGTGTATCATGCGACCCCAAATTTTCACTTTTAAAAAATAATTTTATGTATCTCGCATATCATGTGAGTTAAATTTTCAAGATTAAATAACAATAGGCTAACCTCTTTTCTTCCTCTCTATCTATTCCATTTTTTAGTTAGGTGTAACCCCTTTTCCTTCATCTCTTTATCTATCCCATCTTCTAGTTAAGTTTACAAGTAAAAGAGAATGCCAAAAGTATTGTTAGTAATGTTATACTTGTTGTGTAAATGCATACAGCCAGAAACAGCTAATTTGATATGAACAACTGAATCCAGTAGCAGCAGTTTTGCTTGCATTTCAACCTTCGTACGATAGTAAAAAATTACCTTAGTTATGTTACAAATGACGTTAAGGAGAATAGGACTGATTCATTTTTACATTACTATCCTTACTAGCTATGGACAAAAGAGCAGCAAGGGCATATACAGTGGTACCTCGAGATACGAAATTAATCCGTTCCGAGGCGGCCTTCGTATTATGAGTTTTTCGTATCTTGGAACACATTTTACTTGTAAAATGGCTAATCCGTTCCAAGCCCTCCAAAAACACCCCATTAAATTTCATAATAAAGCTAAATTGACCTATAAACAATGAAATACTACAACAATTTGGACCATTCAATACCTAAATTAAGAATAAAAATCCAAAACCTGTAAATAAAGTGTATACATATTAGTGTACAAGAAATATTACTGTAACATAAAATGTGGAAGCTTACCTTTCGAGTGAGGCTATCTCCGATAGTGGCGGCAGAGGAGGAGGAGGACAAACGGCAGATAACGTACGTACGTACGTACACTTAACTTTACGAAAGCACATAAAAAATTTAAGGAAAACTATAAAACTAAAATTTACGAAACACCTTAACAAAACTAACACTTAACTTACAAAAATCTAGAAATTACGTAAAAAAAAAATTTATTTTTTTTATTTTTAACTTTTTTTTTTTACTTTTACGTAGGCTTTTTTTTTTTTATTTTTTTTTTTTTTACAGATCAACTTCATCACCGCTTTCAACATTCTGTTTTTCATCACTTGGTTCTTCCTTTTTGCTTTCAACTTTCTGTTTGTTATCACTTGGTTCTTCCTTTTTGCTTTCAACTTTCTGTTTATTATCACTTGGTTCTTCCTTTTTGCTTACTCCTGCTAATGCTGAAGGCCTCTTTAAAAAATAACGATCCAAGGAAGATTGCTTCTGCCTACTTTTCACAATGTTCCTGAAACGACTCAGGCAAACGTCATCGAACTGTGCAAGCATATGACCTGTGTGAGCCTTTTCGGGGTGTCTTTTTTCGATAAACGATTGCACTTTATGAAAAGCACCTAGAATATCCTTAATTTCTGCCGTTGTCATAGGCTCCTCCTCCTCTTCCTTGCCGCTGCTAGCGAACTCCTCTTGAACGACGTTAAGTTGCATGGCCTCCAACTCCTTCAGGTCATCCGTCGTAAGCTCCTCTTGGCTCCTCGAGAAGGTCGTTGATGTCGTCCTCGTCGATGACCAGCCCCATGGACTTGTCGAGTGCAACGATCTCGTCAAGATCTGGTTCCAAAACAGTTTCGGGATCGTCAACTGTTTCTGACTCTGCAGCACCAGCTTCGCCCACATCGAATCCCTTGAAGTCTCTGGCGGATACGGCATCAGGCCAGAGTTTCCTCCACGAGG
>NC_061091.1:47058309-47076537 GCF_015104395.2 Macrobrachium nipponense
GTTTCCTCCACGAGGAATTCAAGGTTCGCCTCGAAACCTCCTGCCAAGCTAGGTCCAATGAGTTCGGATGCAAATGACGATGTCCGAAATGCTCCTTCCAAAATTGACGTCAAGGTGCGGTTTGTGGTATCGGTGATGTCGAAACATCTTTTGAAAAGATGTTTCGTGTACAGCTTCTTAAAGTTCGCTATCACTTGCTGGTCCATGGGCTGGAGGAGAGGGGTGGTGTTGGGCAGAAGAAAAAGAATCTTAACGAAGGAATACTCCGCTAGGATATCTTCCTCAAGGCCAGGAGGGTGGGGAGGGGCATTGTCCAACACCAGCAGACATTTCAGGGGGAGGCGCTTCTCTTGCAAAAAGAATCTTACACAGTCGGGCCGAAACACAGATTTACCCACTCGGTGAACAAAAGCCTTGTTACCCAGGCTTTTTGCATTAGCCCTCCGCATCACTGGAAGCTTCTCCTTCAACACTTTGTGGGCCTTGAAGGCTCGAGGAGTCTCGGAGTGATACACCAGTAGGGGCCTCACCTTGCAATCCCCACTGGCGTTGGAACAAAGTGCGAGCGTAAGCCTGTCTTTCATAGGCTTATGCCCGGGTAGCTTCTTCTCTTCCTCCGTGATGTACGTCCGACGAGGCATTTTTTTTTCCAAAAAAGACCAGTCTCATCACAGTTGAAAACCTGCTGAGAACTGTAGCCTTCCGTGGTCATCATCTCGTCGAAAGTCTTCTTAAATGCTGCGGCCGCTTTCGTGTCCGAGCTGGCAGCCTCCCCATGACGCACCACCGGATGGATGCCAGTCCGTTTACGGAATTTCTCGAACCAGCCATGCGAAGCCTTGAACTCCGGGGTTGGCGTTGAAGTCCCTTCCCCTCCCTCGTCTTCCGCCTGCACAATCAAAAACGCCGAAAATAGCACTGGCCTTGTGAGCGATTTCTTTGTCTTTTATCCAGATGAGGAGCAGCCGTTCCATCTCGTCGTGCACATGGCTCTTCTTGCTGGACAAAATAGTGATGCCCTTCGATGGTGTAGTTGCTTTGATGGCATCCTTCTGTTTAAGGATGGTGTCTATTGTCGACGGATTACGGCCGTATTCCTTTGTGATTCACACTCGATCGCATACCAGCTTCGTATTCTTTATGATCTCCATCATTGTCTCCAGAAGACAGCATGCGCTTCTTTCCGTGAATTTCAACTTTCTTGGGACCCATGACTACGTTAATTTACGTAAAGTTACACAAATACGTAATAATACAGTCTTCGCACAACACGATAATATGTACTGCAACGAATCACTAACGAATTAACTTTACTAAAACTAAATCGTTGGAGCGAACGAATGCCGAATGAGTACGGTAAAGTTTCGGGTGCGAAGTGGCCGAGCTAAAGCACGCCAACACGTTAGTACGTATGTATAGAAGATGCATGATGGGAGGGATGCTGTCCAATCAGAGAGAAGGATCTCATGGCTTGGCTAGCATCAGGAACCAATGGGAGAGCAGGAGGATGGTGGCGAGTCTACGATAACTAAGATGGCAGCGTGCGGCGCGAGTTTCAAAGTTGTTATGGGGCGAATCTCGGACTTTCAGAAACCTTTCGTATCTGAAAACTTTTCGTATGTAGAGCAGTAAATTTTTCGTCTTTGCTTTTGTAACTTGGATTTTTTCGTAAGTTGAAGCCTTTCGTATCTTGAGGTACTACTGTACTGCCAAATTTAAGGTGTAAGTTTTAGCTTAAGCTGAGGAAAGAATGTTGATCTGCTAACGACTATTATCGTGCATCGGCAACATGGATGAAACTCGTGCAAACTCCGGTATGGTACTATTGAACTTCACCACAAAATTTTGAGAGTTGATGTTTTGTTTAATCAAAAACTATTGGGCATGAAAGAACACATTTTAGTTTTTTTTCACTCCAATAAAAGACTAAATCCACTGTAGTTTAAATAATAAATGTACTGAGAACTCACCTTAACTATCTCTAGCCAGTTGAGTAGGTTCAAAGTCTTCGTAACTGCAGCTTACACTTTATGAGAAAATAGCTACCAACACATATACATTGGAAACGGACAAAAAACTCCACAGCAGTGGATAATCATAGCTAAAAACAACAACCCAGGACGATTATAAATAAATACTTCACAAACATCACAGCAAGACACACACTAACCTTACCTACAAATTCAGCCTTTACCACCAGGACCTAACTACAACTTCACACTCAACTGTGGTTCTTGATAACAACGAAGAATCAGCTTGGCAGCACTAACCTCTCAGCTTCGGTAGTGTTCCCAGTGCAATACTAACAAATACTTAAACCTAGAATTATACCCCAATAATAAACTTAATATTATGTTAGTTGCACCACAATAGTACGTATAGCTCGTAGTATTCCAATGAGATCAAGTGAAAATATCGAGTGAAATCTGTTGATTTTTGTTTACGTAATAAACATGCCCTCAGCACCATTTACTAATGAAAAAAATAATTCCATTCACAACAATACGTATTCAAGTGATATTTCGACTTGAAAACACTTCATATAACGTAAAATAACCTTGTCCCATATAAATTGAGTATCTTGAAATTTATTTGCGCTAACTAGAAGCAAGAAAATCCCTCTTGATTTGAGTTCCATACAGCAAAATAAACTTACCTCGCAATCTCCCTCACCTGATTTCCAAAACAAAACATTGACTGCTATGTTTGTATTTTATAATAATACGTACAAACAAGTAGTAATATGAAATAGCATACAATGTTATTGGATGCAATGAAAAGAGCATAACTTTTAAAAGATACATGGAAAAGATGCATATTCATTATGTTTGTATTTTATTATACAATACTAATTTGTGATTATTACATACTCAAATTTTATATCTCGTGTATGATGCGACCCCCTTAAAATTAGCTCCAAAATTAGGTCTTCAAAATTGCTTGATTATGCGAGTATAATATAGTATATACAAATTTACTCCTTACCAGTCCAAAACCATTTCCTATTACATAGCATTTTGTGACAAAGCATTCCAAATACATGATATTACATTTACCAGTCATAAAATTCAAAAGTTACCTCACAGCAGCCAGATACTTGAGCTTTCATAACAGATAAAATATGACTGAGAACTCTAAAGACAACAGTGATCCCTTAAAAAGCTTATTAAACTTGCAAGAAGTCAGACCAAGTTCATTAAAACAAGTGTGAGGTACTCATATAGCCTTAAGAATTAAGGGCATCACTACAACAACTACTTTTAGGATTTCCCGTGTCCTAAGTCACATTGACTGCTGTTGTGTCTGATAATGCTCGGACTATAGTGTCCTGCTTTTCCACACTTGAAGCAGACAACATCAGTCTTCTGTATCTGTCTTGAAAAGCTGGACGATGAGGATTTCACATTAGATTGCTGAGGGGTATTACCTTGCATTGTATTGGTATTACCACTTGTAGGATTCCCATTAGTAAATTTTCTGAAATTTGGATGAGACCTGAAACCTGTGTTGCTGATTCTGGTACTTGACATTATAGTTTGTTTTGCTACTTGTAACGTTATAGCCTTCACTCGGTGTAGCAGCTTTGTCAAATTTCTTAACCTCTTTCTCTCAAATAGGCTCTTATGTTTTCAGGAATTCCTCCAAGATATTGTTCAAGAACAACTAACTCTTCCAGTTTGTCCGATTGACTCATGGTGAATAACAATATTATTGGACATGTTCAGGGGATAGCAATTATTCTTAAAATAAATGTCTAAACACCTAACTTCAGGTGAAAGTTATTCTAGTTGGAGCAAAGGAAAAGGCTCGATGAATCAGAGCTCTACACAAATTAGCTTTGAAAACAATGGGACAATGACTTAAAAAAGTTTAAACCAAGGCCGGTAAAACTTTTCTTTCTGAAAATGCCAGTCACAAATTAAAATTTTTTTCTCAGAACGAAAGACCAGAATATCTAAAAGGGAAATGCAGCCATTACATTCTTTTTCCGTAGTAAAAATAATATTTGGAGTAAAAGAGTTGACAAAATCTAAAAACAATGGGGCATGACGTTCTTCAGTGAAAATTAAAAAACAAACGTATCATCTACATATCGTTTATAAAAATATTGGGATAAAAGTATCTGGGCACTGATTAAAGAATTGTTCTTCTAAATGACTCATGAAAATATTAGTGAAAGAAGGTCCTAAGGGGGAGCCCATGGCCCTGCCATCCATTTGCTTATAAATTTTCCCGTTAAAAATAAGTGAGTACCATAAGTGAGTACCAATGACCGAGAGTTCCAAGAGTATTTTGAAATTATTTCTGGTAAAACCATAGTAAACCATCTATATTATCCCCAGAAAATTATTCCCTACCCCAAATATGGTTTACCATGGTTTTACCAGACATAATTTCAAAAAGCTCTTATGATTTTGTTTATGAGAGAGGACACAAACTTAAGTCCACCCTAACCCTTTTGTTTTCACTTATCCAAATACATGGGGAAATCCTTAATAACTGTTCAGCAGAAACCAGTTTCTAAAGATGTAGGGGTCTATGAAATCCCCTGTAGGGATTGTGATAAGTCATACTATGGATTCACAGGAAAATCTCTCTCAGGAAGATTAACTCAACATAAGCGCTGAGACAGATACAGACAACATAATTCGGCAGTTTTCCATCATATAAATAACACAAATCATACCGTGAATTGGAACTCGTCCCGAATTTTATACAAAAGCAGCTGTCAATACAAATGTCACATGGTAGAATCTTCACTGATAAAACAACATGATACATAATAGGATCAACCTTTCCATTGGAGCCTGGGACTCTGACCATGTAGACAGTATCTTCCTAAGGCAACAATGAAGTGGGTTAAGGCAATTGACAGAACCAACGTGACCCCTGGCATCACCTAAGGGCACATCTTCCCAATATATTTGGCAAATTTAACTTCTATCATTCACTATCTGATGAGGGTGAGAGTCAGTCCACTGAAATATAGTCCTTAGCTTTAAACCAGTGTTTCAATGTATATAAATACACACACACACATATATATATTATATATATATATGTATATATATATATATATATATATATATATATATATATATATATATATATATATAATTTATATTGTGACAAAGCATCCAAATATCTGGGTACTATACTTACCAATAAAAAAATTGTTACCTCACAACAGCCGCAGAAAAACTCATTATCATGCAAGAAATCAGACTAAGTTCATGAAATCAGGTATGAGGTAATCTTAAATGAGATTAGATTAATTACAGGGCATCAATCTATCAGATCACTCCATCAACAACTTTCAAAGTCTAAGAATCTCTGCTTCTAACTCTCTTCAATAAAATTGAAGGAAAACAGCAGAATTATCACCTAATATTTTCTACCTAAATAAAATAAACACTGGTGGACAATGAATGAAGCATAAAATTTTTGAAAATAAAAAACAGTTTTAAATTCAAAATTTTTAAGTGAAATTCACAATCTTGGGGGGAAATTACTATTACTTGAAAAACAACATAAGTTTAATTAATTCTTGAAATAATTATTAAACAAAATTAAATCAACATAAATTTATCAAGAAAATTAATTAATCAGGAAATTAAACTATTCAAGTAAAATTCAAACTGTTAAGCAATAATTAATACATGAAAAGAAGTCTAAGAAAATGTAAACTATACAAGGGTTTAAACTGAACCAAATATACAAAGTTAAATCAATGAGAAGCATTCAAATTGATCAAAGAAAATGGGAATGTAAAAATACCGAAAATGTGGGCAAATACTAAAAGCAAAAACATTACAAAACATTAAACACAAAGAGCACAAAATAAACACTTCAAAAGAATAAAACTTGCAATGTGTAAAAAATTGAAATAATTTTGCCTAACACTGGTGAATAATTTTTTAAGTGCACTTGTAATACACAATACCTGGTACCAGATCTCTTTTGAGGTAGAGCGAATTAGATATTAAAGGACATTGTAACTATATATATATATATATATATACAGGCAGTCCCCGGGTTACGACGGGGGTTCCGTTCTTAAGACGCATCGCAACCCGAAAATCGTCGTAAGCCGGAACGACGTTCTTGAAAAAACATGCCCAGGGAAAATTTCACTAATTTGCAATTTTTCTTAGGGCCGTATCTCTAAAATTATCACTAATTTACTTTTTTCATGTGCAACACTGTGTATTCACAAATTACTGTATATTTTCATTAAAATACAAGAGAGAGAGAGAGAGATTATCATAAACCTTTAAATTCGTTGACCATTGTATGGCATTGTTAAGCTCCGAGTGTCACTGGAGTTATGAGGTAGGTAAATTGATACAGAAAAAGACAAAGGGAAGAATTTTCTTTTGAAATTAGTTATCGTATTATTACTACTTCTATTATTATTATTATTATTATTATTATTACGTATATGAAAATATAATAAACACGTGCATCTACCATAAAAATTAAAAATTCTCATCTCAGTAAGAAAGAGGAATTTATCCTTACAAGTGAAATGGAAAGGTCATTTTCATCTCTTTAAAATACGACCATTTATGAATTTTTGTAATTAAAGTTTTATTATTATTATTATTATTATTATTATTATAATTATTATTATTATTATTATTAAATAACTGAAATTATCAATAACATTTTTGTTTACATACTAGTACCATAAAAATTCTTTCATCTCGGTAAAAGAGAGAGAGAGAGAGAGAGTGTGTTTATCTCTCTGTGTTCTCTCAAAAAATATGTAACGCTTCTAGCGAAAGAGAGGGAGGGAGTTACCACTATGACACATTATTATCTTGTGTGGCAAAAAAGAGAGAGAGAGAGAGAGAGAGAGAGAGAGAGAGAGAGAGAGAGAGAGAGAGAGTTAACCTTAATTAAAAGTGACATGGATAGATTAGTACGTATTGTATTTCTTTAAAATACTATCACATAGGAATTTTGTAATTACAGTTATTATTATTATTATTATTATTATTATTATTATTATTATTATTATTATTATTATTATTTGAAAAGTATTAAAAACAAATAGTACAAGTACATAAAAAAAATCCTCGAGCCTCAGTAAATGAGAGAGAGAGAGAGAGGAGAGGAGAGAGAGAAGGAGGAGGAAGAGAGACTAGAGAGACGAGAGAGTGAGAGAGAGGGGGGGGGGGGAGGGGGGGAAATTTCATGAACACGTGATTGCAACACTGCAGCTCTTCCCCCTCCTGGCTGTCACAGAACTTGATATATCTGACAGTTTTAATACCTGGATCTCGAGAAAAGGTTACTGGAAGAAGACTGGGATTTCCTTCATTCTTCCATAATTTTTTAAATATAAGCTAAAATCTTACTAATTCACTATGGTATTTTCTTTAATGAATTGATATTATTGCTGTATAAATTAATATCAATATTTGAAAATAGTAAATCATTTATTTATTATACAAAAAAAACATACATCTTTGTAGTAGAGAGAGAGAGAGAGAGAGAGGAGAGACCGGGAGAGAGAGTGAGAGGAGAGAGACGAGAGAGAATAGAGAGAGAAAATAATTTTTATTATGTGATATCATTTCAACTTATTAAACTTACTAATACAGTATTAATCAAAATTAATATTTGAAAATTAGTAAATCATTTTTTATTATAAAAATGTATTTAATCATGAAAATAAACATCAAAAAACACTAATTAGTGATTATTTTCATCAGAAAATACAAAGAGAGAGAGAGAGAGAGAAACTTGGTGGTTTTTATATCCAAGTCTAAGTAGAGTATACAATGATTCTTTAAGTGAAATAATGTTTCAATGATATTTGCTGTTTTGTATTAAAAGGATATGTATATTCTGTTTGAGAATGCGTTCCTTATCCTTGACTATGGTTACCATACAGTTTATTAGCGTAAATTAATTTATGCGAACCCTCTGCTAAGAAACACTAGTTCTGCGTATGAGGTATCGTTAAAAGGCATAAAAAACCGTCGTAACCTTGGAATTTGCATTGTAATCTAACCAGAAACTTAGTTTTGTTAATTATGTATACTGGAAACAAGCAATGATTTTTTCATTATTTGCGCTTTTGGACTGTTATAACTGCGCATGCCCAAGCTAGTGGTTCATTCGCTCGGAAACTAGTTCCGCTATGAGGCGTCACTAAAAAAATTTAAAAAATACGACATAAAAAATTGTCGAAAAAAATGATCATAACCTCAAAAGTTTTTGTTGTAATCTAACCAAAAAATTCTTATTTTTATAATATACTGTGCTAAAACTATAAAGGATTCTTATCATAGTATGCGTTTTTTAAAAAGCGTCGTTAACTCGGAGCGTCGGAAGCGTCAGCGTCCGTAACCTCGGAACAAGCGTCGTAACCCAGGGCGGATTTTTCAATGAATATTTAAGAAAAAGCGTCGTAACCTTGGAACATCATAAGCCGGACCCATCATAACCCGGGGACCGCCTGTATATATATATATATATATATATATATATATATATATATAAATAAATATATACAGTGGCCCCCCCGTATTCGTGTTCTGCGGATTCGCGGACTCACACATTCGCGAAATTTTCTCGGGAACGTTTCCCCACATTATTTGAGGAAAATTCGCACATTCGTGGTATTTTTCTATGAGAAATATCCACAAATTCCTTGTTTTTTTTTATCAATTTCATCATAAAATGCACTTTTTGTGACAAAACTATTAAAAAAACCAAGTATGAAAATTTTTAGTGGTTTTTCTTGAGTTTTAACTAACAAAATAGGCTGTTTTTAGCCTTTTTATAGGGGTTCCAAACATTCACGGGTTCTAACTATTCACGGGGGGGTCTTTTACACATCCCCCCCGAATACGGGGGACCACTGTATATATATTATATATATATATATTGGGAGTAGACCCCCTTTTAAACAAGTCTTATTAAAAAGGATTGCTGCATCAGCTCCATTAATTTTGTATAGTCTTTTCTCTATTTTCTTTATCAAGGATTTCTCAGTGTTGCTAAAACTGGCAAGCAGTGTGCCAAAGGGGATTGTCAAATCCGGTAGAGTCTTTTTGAATTATATTTATTACTGCTACTACACTTTTCTCTCTCTCTCTCTCTCTCTCTCTCTCTCTCTCTCTCTCTCTCTCTCTTGACGTGACGTTTCACCCAGATCTGCTGGGGCATTATCACAGCGATGGGTGCTGGAGGAATGAATCTTGGTGGAGAGTCCTTCTCTTTATGTCATGGTTATGTGGGCGCTCACAGATGCTCCTGCAGGACCCGGGGATATTCGATTTTTCATTGGCTGGCGGCCAGGCATCTGAAACGCTTGAGGCGCGTTGATCTTCTCAGATGTGTTGACCTTCTCAGGTGTGTGGTGTCACCTGGAGCCGGGTTTATATTGGCTGTGACCGTGGTGACGTCACTCCTGGTATTACTGCCATCCTCTTCAACGTTGGTCCCGTCCTGGGTGCTGGTGTTATCCTCTGGAAGGGGGCCAGGGCCTTTCTTACACAGGTGGGCAGCAGGAAGGGTTCCTTTGTTGTATTTAGGAAGGTTTCTGTTCTACAATGAATAGCGCCTCGAGGTGTAGGCGTCGCTGATAGGAGGCTCTTCTGATTATCTCATTGTTTTTCATGATGTCCTCTTGCACAACGTGCTGTTGGTGGGCGGTGAGGGTGTGGTGTTTGAAGGCATCGTTCTGGGTGTGACTGGAGATCCTCTTGGACAGTCGTAACGTTGTCATTCCGATATAGACTCCAGGACATCCTTGGATAGGGCATGTGTACCGGTAGACGACGTTATTCTGGTTCAGGGGGTCTCCTGCAGGCAGGGCGGGGTTATTCCTCATAACCGCAGGTTCTCTTGTCCTTTGGTTCTTGTAATAGATTATAAGAGAGAGCCTCTTCCTTTCCTCCACAGGGGTGACATTCTCTTCCACAGTCTGCAGGAAACCCCCTGAAGCAGAATAGCGTTGTCTACCGGTACACATGCCCTATCCAAGGATGTCCTGGAGTCTGTATCAGAAGAACGACATTAGGACTGTCCAAGAGGATTTCCAGTCACGCCCAGAACGGTGCCATCAAACACCACGCCCTCACTGCCCACCAAGAGCACGTTTCGAGAGAGGATGTCATGAAATACACCTAGATAATCGGAAGAGCCCCCGATTAGTGACGCCTACGCCTCTTTGAGGCGTTATTCATTTTAGAACAGAAACCCCTCCTAAATACGATTCAGGAACCCTTCCTGCAGCCCACCTGTGTAGGGAAGGGCCAGGCTCCCCCCCCCCACCTCCAGAGGATAACTTAGACCACACCACCACCACAAGAGGATATAAGTTTATGCTGTCTTTCAAGTACAAATACCTGTCGCTCTCAGGTGTTCTTTGTTTTGGAGTCGACATCAACCTACCTTGACCTCAGTAACGTTGTAGTGCTTTTGTGCACACATAGCCATTATATGAGTCATATCACATTACCGTGATTCATATACATACATCGAGCTACAAATGTCCTTTAATATTTAATTTGCTCTACCTCAGAATTAATATATTTTCATATATGTTAACCGAAGGGGAATTTATTCTTTAGTCGATAAGAAATTTCTCAGCTCACGGGTGCGTATATCGAACCAACAAATTCAGGATGCACAGTGAAGCCTTAGACCACACTATTGCCAAGGTTGAGGTGGGTTGATACCGACTCCAAAACAACAAACGCCTGAGAGCGACGGGTATTTGTAGTTGATAGGCGGCATAAACTTATATCCACTTGCAGTGGCGAGGTAGTCTAAGGCTTCACTGTACGTCCTGAATTTGTTGGTTCAATGGTTCACACCCGTGATCCGACAGATTTCTTATTGACTAAAAAAAAACATTCCCCTTTGGTTAACACGTATGAAAATGCATTAACCCTTAAACGCCGAAGGGGTATATTAAAAATCGTCTTCCGTGTGCCGAAGCAGTCTCAGAGTGAGCACGGAAGCGGAAAAAATATTTTTTTCAAAAAATCACAGCGCGCTTAGTTTTCAAGATTAAGAGTTCATTTTTGGCTCCTTTTTTTGTCATTGCCTGAAACTTAGTATGCAACCACCAGAAATGAAAAAAATTATCATTATCTTATATAAATAATGCGATATATGATAGCGCAAAAACAAAATTTCATATATAATTGTATTCAAATCAAGCTATGCGCAAAACGGTTAAAGGTAAAGAGTTAATTTTTTTTCGTTGTAATGTACACTAAATTACGATCATTTTGGTATATAACACATTGTAAAACGATAAAAGCAACACAGAGAAAATATCATCACAAAATAATGCATGAATTCGTAACACGCGGACGTAAACAAATATTTTTTCAAAAATTCACCATAAATCTAAATATTGTCGTAGAGACTTCCAATTTCTTTCAAAATGAAGACAAATGATTGAATATTACTATACTGTAAGAGTATTAGCTTACAATTGCAATTTTCGACCATATCTGACGAGTTAAAGGTGACTGAATGTTGAATTTTTTATATATTTTTTTATATACAATTATTTCGGAAATTAGAAAAGCTACAACCTTCAAATATTTTTCGTTTTATTCTACATGAAATTGCGCACATTTTCATATATAAAACTCTATGAAATGCCTAATATGAAACGGAGCAAATATTCCGAGAATGGGACGTACGTATTTCGGAGATTTGTGGCGGAGAATCCGCACGTGGAGGGAAGGAAAGTTTTTTTTTTAAATTCACCATAAATCTAAATATTGTGCTAGAGACTTCGAATTTGTTTCAAGATGAAGATAAATGATTGAATATTACCTGACTGTAAGAGTTTTAGCTTACAATTGTGTTTTTTGACCCTTTCGGTAGAGTCAAAGTTGACCGAACGTGGTTTTTTTTTTTATTTATCGTGATTTATATGCAAATATTTCAAAATAAGAAAAGCTACAACCTTCAATTATTTTTTTTTTTTTTGTATTCTACATGAAATTGCGCACATTTTCTATATATAAAACTTTATGTAACGGCTAATCTATATATATATATATATATATATATATATATATATATATATATATATATATATATATATATATATATATATATATATATACATACATACATACATACATACATACATACATACATACACACACACACACACACACACACACACAGTGGTACCTCGAGATACGAAAGGCTCAACTTATGAAAAACTCGAGATACGAAAGCTAACACGAAAAATTTTACAGCTCTAAATACAAAAATTTTTCAAGATACGAAAGGTTGTTGCTGTAAAGTTCGAGATTCGCCCGGACCACCGATAACAATTTTGGAACTTGCGCGCCGCCAACTGAGTAGACTCGCCACCATCCTCCTGCTCTCCCATTGGTTCCTGATGCTAGTCACCGCCATGAGATCCTTCTCTCCTATTGGTCAGCATCCTTCCCATCATGCATCTACTACATAGCAGCGTGCCTCGGCCGCCTGTCCCAGCATCGTTATCGTACGCATGCAATATTCGTTCGTTCTAACGTTTTCGTTTATTAATGTAAATTCGTTAGTGATTTCGTTGCAGTATATGTACTTCATCGTGTTGTGTGAGAACTTTACTCTACTTATACGTAAATTACGTACAGTATATAGTAGTCATGGGTCCCAAGAAAGTGGAAATTCACGGAAAGAAGAGGATGCTCTCTTTGGAGACAAAGATGGAGATTATCAAGAAGTATGCTGGTATGCGATTGAGTGTGATCGCCAAGGAATACGGCTGAAATCCGTTGACAATAGGCACCATTCTTAAGCAGAAGGATGTCATCAAAGCAGCTACACCTTCCAAGGGCGTCACTATTTTCGGCGAATTGATTGCCCAGGCCGAAGACGATGGAGGAGAAGGGACATCAACGCCAACCCCAGAGTTCAAGGCTTCGCATGGGTGGTTCGAGAAATTCCGTAAACGGACTGGCATCCATTCAGTGGTGCTGCCGAACCCTTTAAAAAGACGTTCGACGAGATGATGATCAAGGAAGGCTACAGTTCTTAACAAGTCTTCAACTGTGATGAGACTGGCCTTTTTTGGAAAAAAATGCCTCGTCGGACATACAGGCTTACGCTCGCACTATGTTCAAACGCCAGTGGGGATTGCAAGGTGAAGCCCCTACTGGTCTATCATTCCGAGACTCCTCGAGCCTTCAAGGCCCACAAAGTGCTTAAGGAGAAGCTTCCAGTGATATGGAGGGCTAATGCGAAAGCCTGGGTAATGAGGCTTTTGTTCACGGAGTATGTAAATCTGTGTTTCAGCCCGACAGTGAAGAAATTCTTGGAAGAGAAGCGCCTCCCTCTGAAATGTCTGCTGTTGTTGGACAATGCCTCTGCCCACCCTCCTGGCCTTGAGGAAGATATCCTAGCGGAGTATTCCTTCATCAAGGTTCTTTATCTTCCACCTAACACCACCCCTCTCCTCCAGCCCATGGACCAGCAAGTGATATCGAACTTTAAAAAGCTGTACACGAAACATCTTTTCAAGAGATGTTTCAACATCACCGATACCACAAACCTCACCTTGCTTGAATTTTGGAAGGAGCATTTCGATGTTGTGATATGCATCCGACTCATTGACCAAGCTTGGCAGGAGGTTTCGAGGCGAACCTTGAATTCCTTGTGGAGGAAACTCTGGCCTGATGCCATATCCACCAGAGACTTCGAGGGATTCGATGTGGGCGAAGCTGGTGCTGCAGATTCAGGAACAGTTGACGATCCTGAAACTGTTTTGCAACGAGATCTTGACGAGATCGTTGCACTGGGCAAGTCCATGGGGCTGGTCGTCGACGAGGACGACATCAACTACCATATCGAGGAGCACCAAGAGGAGCATACGACGGATGACCTGAAGGAGTTGGAGGCCATGCAACACAACGTCGTTCAAGAGGAGTTCTCTAGTAGCAGCGAGGAGGAGGAGGACGACCCTATGACAATGGCAGAAATTAAGGAAGTTCTAGCTGCTTTTCATAAAGTGCAATCGTTTGTTGATAAAAGACACCCCGAAAAGGCTTACACAGGTCGTATGCTTGCACATTTTGATTAGGCTTGCCTGAGTCGTTTCAGGAACACTGTGAAAAGTAGGCAGAAGCAATCGTCCTTGGATAGTTATTTTTTAAAGAGGCCTTTAGTATTAGCAGGAGTAAGCAAAAAGGAAGAACCAAGTGATACTTAAAAACAAAAAGTTGAAAGTGATGATGAAGTTGAAATTTTGTAAAAAAAAAAAAAAAAAAAAGTACGTAAAGTATAAAAATGTAAACAAAAAATGTAAGAATCAAAAAAAGACAAAAAAAATCTTTTAGTTTTTTGTAAAGTTAAGTGTTACAAATTTGTTAATGTGTTTCATAAATTTTAGTTTATGTATGTTTTCCTTACATTTTTTTGTGTTTCGTAAAGTTAAGTGTACATACATACGTACGTATCTGCCGTTTGTCCTCCTCCTCTGTCGCCACTTTCGGAGATAGCCTCACTTGAAAGGTAAGCTTCCACCTTTTACTACATACGTACAGTATTTCTTGTATACCATGTACACTAATACACTTTATTTACAGGTAATTAGCAGTACGTTATTAAGTTAGGTATTGAATGGTCCAAATTCTTGTAGTATTTCGTTGTTTATAGGTCAATTTAGCTTTATTATGAAATTTACTGGGATGTTTTTGGAGGGCTTGGAACGTATTAGCCATTTTACATGTAAAATGCGGTCCAAGATACGAAAAACTCATGATACGAAGGGCGCCTTGGAACGGATTAATATCGTATCTCGAGGTACCACTGTATATATATATATATATATATATACAGTTACCATCCGAGTTACGACCTAGATCCGTTCCGACCAACAGGTCGTATGTCAGAATGGTCGTTAGTTTAGTCGAAAATACCAGCCAAAATGGCCGACACGATGGATTATAAGTACTCTGTTAAAGTGGAAGATATTACTGTACTCGAGGGACATATGATATGAATGTGTTGCATTTTTGTTAAGTAACTTTTTCTGGTTGAATAATATTATTGTGTATATACAAGCTGTTTATTTATCATTTTTTATGCCTTTTAGTTTCACTTTTATAATTTATCATGCTTTTGCTGTTGAATAATATTACTGTACATATGTATATACAAGCTGTTTAGTATTTATAATTTTTGCGCCTTTTAGTTTCACTTTTATCATACTTTTCTGTTGAATAATATTACTGTTGTACTATACGTACAAGCTGTTTATGTATTTATCATTTTTATGCCTTTTAGTTTCACTTTTATCATACGCACGGTCGAAAGAAAGATCAGCTGTTAAGTCAGGCGAGGCAGGGGATAGGGAAGGGGTGGTTACTGCGCTGGCCCATGTAGAGGAGGGGGTGGCTTCGATGCTGGATGAGGCGGGCTTTTGTGTTCGTTTGACAAACATGCTAAGTGTCGTTTGGATCTTCTGCTTTTTCTTTTGAATAATATTACTGTGTACTATACGTACAAGCTGTTTATGTATTTATCATTTTTATGCCTTTTAGTTTCACTTTTATCATTTTATCATAGAGATATTTTTAATATTATACTGTAGGTGCAATGTATTTAGCTTTTTTTTTCAGTTGCTTAGTTGATATACTACGTACATACATCTTAATATAATATGGTTTTAGAAATAAAATATTTATTACTGCAGTTGAATTTATTATACAAAAATACAAATGAAGATCAAAATACGAAAATAGAAAAAAAGTTTACAGTTCAAAATAGAACATACAGCTGTAGTACAAAATAGAAAATACATATGCATGTAAAAAAAAATAAGCAAAACAACACTCAAAATTAATGTTCACTGGTGCTTGGTTCGACGTCATCAACACTTTCTTCATACGCACGGTTGAAAGAAAGATCAGCTGTTAAGTCAGGCGAGGCAGGGGATGGGGAAGGGGTGGTTTACTGCGCTGGCTGATGTAGGGGGGGAGGGGGTGGCTTCGATGCTGGATGAGGCGGGCTTTTTGTGTTCGTTTGACAAACATGCTAAGTGTCGTTTTGGATCTTCTGTTCTTTTTCTTTTCATCGTAGATTTCTTTGTATGGCCTCATTACTTCTTGCATAGATCTCTCTATCCGGGGGCAAAAACCGTTCAACATTCGGATCCATTCCTTCCAATTTATGCAGCATTGTATTAAGCATTTGTATGGCTTCCGATAATCCCTTTACAGTAAACTTTCGTTCGTGCTCCTCCTCTTCTACAACTTCCTTTTCTTCCTCTCTTCTTCTTCATCTTTCCTTTCTTCTTCTATTGCTAACAGTTCTTCTGGGATGCTGTGCTGCCGGCGCCGTCGTAACTGTCATACCGCGCTGCACGCACTACGCTACCGCGCTGCCAAACAGTAAACGCCGCCAAATATAAAAATAAAAAGACCCCTGTCGGACCACTGTCGTAAGTACGGGTGGACGTAACTCGCAGGTCGTAGGTCTAACTCGGATGGTAACTGTGTATATATATATATATATATATATATATATATATATATATATATATATATATATATATATACACACACACACACAGTGTACCCCCCGTATTCAAGGGCGACGTGTACCAGACACCCCCGTGACTAGTTAAAACCCGCGAATAGTTACAACCACCACTAAAAATGCTTATAACTGCCTATCTTGAAAGTTCAGATGCCAAATGTATACCTTTAATAACATCCTACTTCAAATAGACCTAAAATTACTAACCTATTACTGCATTAATCTTTGAGGGTATATATTAATATCATTTTAAAATCATCTTAAACATTTTACCATTAAAAATATATACCTACAGCAAATAACAGAGAGAGAGAGAGAGAGAGAGAGAGAGAGAGAGAGAGAGAGAGAGAGAGAGAACCAAATGAACGGCAACATAATATATTTGACCCTCAAGAGTGAAATTATGAATTATTTCTGAGAGAGAGAGAGAGAGAGAAAATACTCCTAGGACTCCGCTTGCTCCCCTCCACCAATTCGTATATCAAACTCATTTACTCCCCCGCCCATGTTCCTCCAAGTGGATAAAAAGACTGGGAATCGCTATTTTTAATTAATCTTATTAATATTTGAAAATTAGTTATAAGGTAAATCATTTATTTACACTACAAAAAAACATACGTAAGAGAGAGAGAGAGAGAGAGAGAGAGAGAGAGAGAGAGAGAGAGAGAGAGAGAGAATGTTATTGTTTCTGTTTAATCTCATTAAACGTAATATTATTTGCAAACTAGTAGTGTATATTATTATTTTACCATAAAATGTAGTAATGTCCTTAAAGATATACTTATACATATACTTCCAGCCCAAACAGAGGGCGAGAGTTACCACTAGCACATGCTAGTATCTTGTGTGGCAAGAGAGAGAGAGAGAGAGAGAGAGAGAGGGTTGTCCTTATTTAAAAGAGTGAAATGGATAGATTATTGTACTTCTTTAAAATACTATCACATATGAATTTTGAGATTAGTTATATTATTATTATTATTATGCAAAAATATTAATAAACATATACATGTACCATAGAAATGATCTCATATCAGTAAAAGAGAAAGAGAGAGAATTTCAATGATCCGTAGATGGCAACACACAGATGGCAACACTCGCTCCCCACTGGATTTGACAGTTGGAACCCAGCCAACCAAGCTGGCTACGTGTTCAAAACAAGACACGGGGTAAAATGCATTTTCTTTTATTCTTACATAATCCTTTTTATTTATAAACTAAAATCTTGCTAATTCACAGCAGAATTATCACCATATTTCTACCTAAATAAAATAAAACACTGGTGGACAATGAATGAAGCATAAAATTTTTAAATAAAAATCAGTTTTAAATTCAAAATTTTTAAGTGAAATTCACAATCTTGGGGAAATTTACTATTACTTGAAAACAACATAAAGTTTAATTAATTCTTGAAATAATTATTAAACAAAATTAAATCAACATAAATTTATCAAGAAAATTAATTAATCAGGAAATTAAACTATTCAAGTAAAATTCAAACTGTTAAGCAATAATTAATACATGAAAAGAAGTCTAAGAAAATGTAAACTATACAAGGGTTTAAACTGAACCAAATATACAAAGTTAAATCAATGAGAAGCATTCAAATTGATCAAAGAAAATGGGAATGTAAAAAATACTCATGTGGGCAAATACTAAAAAGCAAAAACATTACAAAACATTAAACAC
>NC_061091.1:47077037-47099555 GCF_015104395.2 Macrobrachium nipponense
TTTTCGTATCTCGAGGTACCACTGTGTGTTTGTGCGTGTGTGTGTGTGGTGTGTGTGTGTGTGTGTGTGTGTGTGTGTATGTATAGTATGTATGTATGTATGTATGTATGTATGTATATATATATATATATATATATATATATATATATATATATATATATATATATATATATATATATATATATATATATATATAAATTAGCCGTTACATAAAGTTTTATATATGAAAATGTGCGCAATTTCATGTAGAATACAAAAAAAAATAATTGAAGGTTGTAGCTTTTCTTATTTTTGAAATATTTGCATATAAATCACGATAAATAAAAAAAAACCACGTTCGGTCAACTTTGACTCTACCGAAAGGGTCAAAAAACACAATTGTAAGCTAAAACTCTTACAGTCAGGTAATATTCAATCATTTATCTTCATCTTGAAACAAATTCGAAGTCTCTAGCACAATATTTAGATTTATGGTGAATTTAAAAAAAAACTTTCCTTCCCTCCCTCCACGTGCTGATTCTACGCCACAAATCTCCGAAATACGTACGTCCCATTCTCGGAATATTTGCTCCGTTTCATATTAGGCATTTCATAGAGTTTTATATATGAAAATGTGCGCAATTTCATGTAGAATAAAACGAAAAATATTTGAAGGTTGTAGCTTTTCTAATTTCCGAAATAATTGTATATAAAAAAATATATAAAAAATTCAACATTCAGTCACCTTTAACTCGTCAGATATGGTCGAAAATTGCAATTGTAAGCTAATACTCTTACAGTATAGTAATATTCAATCATTTGTCTTCATTTTGAAAGAAATTGGAAGTCTCTACGACAATATTTAGATTTATGGTGAATTTTTGAAAAAATATTTGTTTACGTCCGCGTGTTACGAATTCATGCATTATTTTGTGATGATATTTTCTCTGTGTTGCTTTTATCGTTTTACAATGTGTTATATACCAAAATGATCGCAATTTAGTGTACATTACAACGAAAAAAAATTAACTCGTTACCTTTAACCGTTTTGGGCATAGCTCGATTTGAATACAATTATATATGAAATTTTGTTTTCGCGCTATCATATATCGCATTATTTATATAAGATAATGATAATTTTTTTCATTTCTGATGGTTGCATACTAAGTTTCAGGCAATGACAAAAAAAGGAGCCAAAAATGAACTCTTAATCTTGAAAACTAAGCGCGCTGTGATTTTTTGAAAAAAATATTTTTTCCGCTTCCGTGCTCACTCTGAGACTGCTTCGGCACACGGAAGACGATTTTTAATATACCCCTTCGGCGTTTAAGGGTTAATACATTTTCATACGTGTTAACCAAAGGGGAATGTTTTTTTTTAGTCAATAAGAAATCTGTCGGATCACGGGTGTGAACCATTGAACCAACAAATTCAGGACGTACAGTGAAGCCTTAGACTACCTCGCCACTGCAAGTGGATATAAGTTTATGCCGCCTATCAACTACAAATACCCGTCGCTCTCAGGCGTTTGTTGTTTTGGAGTCGGTATCAACCCACCTCAACCTTGGCAATAGTGTGGTCTAAGGCTTCACTGTGCATCCTGAATTTGTTGGTTCGATATACTCACCCGTGAGCTGAGAAATTTCTTATCGACTAAAGAAAAAATTCCCCTTCGGTTAACATATATGAAAATATATTAATTCTGAGGTAGAGCAAATTAAATATTAAAGGACATTTGTAGCTCGATGTATGTATATGAATCACGGTAATGTGATATGACTCATATAATGGCTATGTGTGCACAAAAGCACTACAACGTTACTGAGGTCAAGGTAGGTTGATGTCGACTCCAAAACAAAGAACACCTGAGAGCGACAGGTATTTGTACTTGAAAGACAGCATAAACTTATATCCTCTTGTGGTGGTGGTGTGGTCTAAGTTATCCTCTGGAGGTGGGGGGGGGGGGGGCCTGCCTGGCCCTTCCTTACACAGGTGGGCTGCAGGAAGGGTTCCTGAATCGTATTTAGGAGGGGTTTCTGTTCTAGAATGAATAACGCCTCAAAGAGGCGTAGGCGTCACTAATCGGGGGCTCTTCCGATTATCTAGGTGTATTTCATGACATCCTCTCTGAAACGTGCTCTTGTAGGCAGTGCGTGTGTTTGATGGCACCGTTCTGGGCGTGACTGGAAATCCTCTTGGACAGTCCTAATGTCGTTCTTCTGATACAGACTCCAGGACATCCTTGGATAGGGCATGTGTACCGGTAGACAACGCTATTCTGCTTCAGGGGGTTTCCTGCAGACTGTGGAAGAGAATGTCACCCCTGTGGAGGAAAGGAAGAGGCTCTCTCTTATAATCTATTACAAGAACCAAAGGACAAGAGACCTGGTTATGAGGAATAACCCCGCCCTGCCTGCAGGAGACCCCCTGAACCAGAATAACGTCGTCTACCGGTACACATGCCCTATCCAAGGATGTCCTGGAGTCTATATCGGAATGACAACGTTACGACTGTCCAAGAGGATCTCCAGTCACACCCAGAACGATGCCTTCAAACACCACACCCTCACCGCCCACCAACAGCACGTTGTGCAAGAGGACATCATGAAAAACAATGAGATAATCAGAAGAGCCTCCTATCAGCGACGCCTACACCTCGAGGCGCTATTCATTGTAGAACAGAAACCTTCCTAAATACAACAAAGGAACCCTTCCTGCTGCCCACCTGTGTAAGAAAGGCCCTGGCCCCCTTCCAGAGGATAACACCAGCACCCAGGACGGGACCAACGTTGAAGAGGATGGCAGTAATACCAGGAGTGACGTCACCACGGTCACAGCCAATATACCCGGCTCTCCAGGTGACACCACACACCTGAGAAGGTCACACACCTGAGAAGATCAACGCGCCTCAAGCGTTTCAGATGCCTGGCCGCCAGCCAATGAAAAATCGAATATCCCCGGGTCCTGCAGGAGCATCTGTGAGCGCCCACATAACCATGACATAAAGAGAAGGACTCTCCACCAAGATTCATTCCTCCAGCACCCATCGCTGTGATAATGCCCCAGCAGATCTGGGTGAAACGTCACGTCAAGAGAGAGAGAGAGAGAGAGAGAGAGAGAGAGAGAGAGAAGAGAGAGAGAGAGAAAAGTGTAGTAGCAGTAATAAATATAATTCAAAAAGGACTCTAACCGGTATTTGACAATCCCCTTGGGCACACTGCTTGCCAGTTTTAGCAACACTGAGAAATCCTTGATAAAGAAAATAGAGAAAAGACTATACAAAATTAATGGAGCTGATGCAGCAATCCTTTTTAATAAGACTTGTTTAAAAGGGGGTCTACTCCCAATATATATATATATAATATATATACAGTGGTCCCCCGTATTCGGGGGGGATGTGTAAAAGACCCCCCAGTGAATAGTTAGAACCCGCGAATGTTTGGAACCCCTATAAAAAGGCTAAAAACAGCCTATTTTGTTAGTTAAACTCAAGAAAAACCACTAAAAATTTTCAATACTTGGATTTTTTTTTAACCCTCTTAAGCAGCCGAGCCCTAAAAAATCAAAAACTCTCCCGTATGCCGGGCCTGGTTTGGATGTGAGCGCGGGAAGTGGAAAAAATAATTTTTTCAAAAAAATTACAGCGCGCGTTACTTTGAAGATTAAGAGTTCATTTTGGCTCCTTTTTTTTGTCATTGCCTGAAGTTTAGAATGCAACCATCAGAAATGAAAAATAATATCATTATCATTAGTAAATGAATGCGATATATGGTAGCGAAAAAAAAAAAAATTCATACATTAATTGTATTCAAATCACGCTGTGCAGAAAACGGTCAAAGCTAACCAGTTGCTTTTTTTTTGCGTTGTATTGTACACTAAATTGCGATCATTTTGATATATAATACATTGTAAAACAATAAAAGTAACACCAGGAAAAATATTATCACAAAATGATGTACGAATTCGTAAACGCGCGGCGGGACGCAAAAAAATATTTTTTTCAAAAATTCACCGTAATTCTAAATAATGTTCTAGAGACTTCCATTTGTTTCAAAATTAAGACAAATGATTGAAATATTTACGATACTGTAAGAGTTTTAGATTAGAATTGCAGATTTCGACCATTTCGGACGAGTTAATTTGACCGAATGTCGAATTTTAATATATATATTTTTTCATATGCTCATATTTCGAAGATGGAAAAAGCTACAACCTTCAATTATTTTTTATTGTATTCTTCATGAATTTGCGCACATTTTGATATATGAAACTCTATAAAAAGGCTAATATGAAAAGGAGCAAATATTAGGATAATGCCATGTACGTATTTCGGAGACGTTGCGGCCGGCGAATCGGCGCGCGGTTAGTGAAGGTAAATATATTTTTCAAAAATTCACCATAAATCACAATATTGTTTTTAGAGACTTCAAATTTGTTTCAAAATGAAGAAACATGACGGAATATTACTAGGCCGTAAGAGTTTTTAGCTTACAATTGCGTTTTTTTCAACTATTTCGGTAGAGTCAAATTTGACCGACGTGGTTTTTTTTTCTATTTATCGTGATTTATATGCAAATATTTCGAAAAAAGAGAAAAGCTACAACCTTCAATCATTTTTAGTTGTATTCTACATGAAATTGCGCACATTTTCATATATAAAACTTTATGAAACAGCTAATTTTAAATGGTGCAAACATTTCGACAATCGCACAAAAAAAATTCTGATTTTTTCGGAAGAGTTACCCGCGCGAACGTTAATTTTTTTTTTTTTTTTTTCATAAATTCACCATAAATCAAAAATATTTGTGCTAGAGACTTCCAAGTCGTTGCAAATGAAGGTAAATGAATGAATATTACTAGAATATAAGAGTTTTAGCTTACAATTGCGTTTTTCGACCATTTCGGTAGAGTCAAAGCTGACCGAAAGTTGAAATTTTTTGCACTTAACGTTATTTATATGAAAAATATTTCAAAAACTGATAAAAGCTACAACCATGGGGTTGTCTTTTGTTGTATTGTGCATGAATTGCGCACATTTCCATATATAAAACTTTATGTAACGGCAAATTTAAAAGGGTGCAAACATTAGGACAATCGCACGCAAAAAATTTATCGGAAGAGTTATCGCACGAAGTAAGGAAAAAGTTTTTTCATAAATTCACCATAAATCGAATATGTGTCTAGAGGACGTCCAATTTGTTGCAAAATTAAGGCAAATGATTGAATATTACTATAATATAAGATTTTAGCTTACAATTGCGTTTCCTCGACCATTTCTGTAGAGTCAAAGTTGACCGAAGGTTGAAATTTTTGCACTTATCGTTTTTATTTATAATGAAAATATTTCAAAATTGATAAAAGCTACAATCATGAGTATTTTTTAGTTGTATTGTGCATGAAATTGCGCACATTTTCATATATAATACTTCATGTAAAGGATAATTTAAAATGTGCAATAATTATGTCAAAGTGACGAAATAATTTCCGATGTGTCACTGATACTTTTTAGTGCGATAAGAAAGAAATTCGCGCTTGCGCGCCTGCGTAGCGATTGTAAACAAAACAACAAGCCTTGATCCGTGAACTCCCAGCATCCCCCAAGGCGCGTGATACAAAAGTTTTCGGCTGGTAGGCCTATAAGTATTTTTCCGCGAATTTTTAAAAAAACTTTTTTGAGCCGACGTATGATGTCCAATCGGCATACGGGAGACATTTTGACTCGACGTTTAATACGTCCAATCGGCGTAAGAGGGTTAATAGTTTTGTCACAAAAAGTGCATTTTATGATGAAAATTGATAAAAAAAAACAAGGAATTTGTGGATATTTCTCAGAAAAATACCACGAATGTGCGAATTTTCCTCAAATAATGTGGGAAACGTTCCCGAGAAAATTTCGCGAATGTGTGAGTCCGCGAATCCGCAGAACACGAATACGGGGGGGTGGGGGCCACTGTATATATTTATTTATATATATATATATATATATATATATATATATATATATATATATATATATATATACAGGCGGTCCCCGGGTTATGATGGGTCCGGCTTATGATGTTCCAAGGTTACGACGCTTTTTCTTAAATATTCATTGAAAAATCCGCCCTGGGTTACGACGCTTGTTCCGAGGTTACGACGCTGACGCTTCCCGACGCTCCGAGTAAACACGCTTTTAAAAAACGCATACTATGATAAGAATCCTTTATAGTTTAGCACAGTATATTAATAAAAAATAAAAAGTTTTTGGTAGATTACACAAAAATTTTGAGGTTATGATCATTTTCGACAATTTTTATGTCGTATTTTTTAAATTTTTTTAGTGACGCCTCATATGCGGAACTAGTTTCCGAGCGAATGAATACACTAGCTTGGGATGCGCAGTTTATAACAGTCCAAAAGCGCAAATAATGAAAAAATCATTGCTTGTTTCCAGTATACATAATTAACAAAACTAAGTTTCTGGTTAGATTACAATGCAAATTCCAAGGTTACGACGGTTTTTTATGCCTTTTAACGATACCTCATACGCAGAACTAGTTTCTGAGCAGAGGGCGCATAAATTAATTTACGCTAATAAACTGTATGGTAACCATAGTCAAGGATAAGGAACGCATTCTCAAACAGTATACATATCCTTTAATACAAAACAGCAAAATATCATTGAAACATTATTTCACTTAAAGAATCCATTTATACTCTACTTAGACTTGGATATAAAAACCATAGTTTCTCTCTCTCTCTCTCTCTTTGTATTTTCTGATGAAAATAATCACTAATTAGTGTTTTTTGATGTTTATTTTCATGATTAAATACATTTTTATAATAAAAAATGATTTACTAATTTTCAAAATATTAATTTTAGATTAATACTGTCTTAGTAAGTTTAATAATTTGAATGAATGATATCACATAATAATTATAATTCTCTCTCTCTCAGTCTCTCTCTCTCTCTCTCCACTACAAAGATTGGTATGTTTTTTTTTTTTTTTTTTTGTATAATAAATAAATGATTTACTATTTTCAAATATTGATATTAATTTATACAGCAATAATATCAATTCATTAAAGAAAATACCATAGTGAATTAGTAAGATTTTAGCTTATATTTAAAAAATTATGGAAGAATGAAGGAAATCCCAGTCTTCTTCCAGTAACCTTTTTCTCGAGATCCAGGTATTAAAACTGTCGATAATATCAAGTTCTGTGACAGCCAGGAAGGGGGAAGAGCTGCAGTGTTGCAATCACGTGTTCATGAAATTTCCCCCCTCTCTCTCTCTCTCTCTCTCTCTCTCTCTCTCTCTCTCTCTCTCTCTCTCTCTCTCTCTCTCTCTCTCTCTCTCTCATTTACTGAGGCTCGAGATTTTTTATGTACTTGTACTATTTGTTTTTAATACTTTCAAATAATAATAATAATAATAATAATAATAATAATAATAATAATAATAATAATAATAAAATAATAATAATAACTGTAATTACAAAATTCCTATGTGATAGTATTTTAAAGAAATACAATACGTACTAATCTATCCATGTCACTTTTAATTAAGGTTAACTCTCTCTCTCTCTCTCTCTCTCTCTCTCTCTCTCTTTTTTTGCCACACAAGATAATAATGTGTCATAGTGGTAACTCCCTCCCTCTCTTTCGCTAGAAGCGTTACATATTTTTTGAGAGAACACAGAGAGATAAACACACTCTCTCTCTCTCTCTCTCTTTTACCGAGATGAAAGAATTTTTATGGTACTAGTATGTAAAATGTTTATTGATAATTTCAGTTATTTAATAATAATAATAATAATAATTATAATAATAATAATAATAATAATAATAATAATAATAATAATAAAACTTTAATTACAAAATTCATAATGGTCGTATTTTAAAGAGATGAAAATGACCTTTCCATTTCACTTGTAAGGATAATTCCTCTTTCTTACTGAGATGAGAGAATTTTTATGGTAGATGCACGTGTTTATTATATTTTCATATACGTAATAATAATAATAATAATAATAATAGAAGTAGTAATAATACGATAACTAATTTCAAAAGAAAATTCTTCCCTTTGTCTTTTTCTGTATCAATTTCCCTACCTCATAACTCCAGTGACACTCGGAGCTTAACAATGCCATACAATGGTCAACGAATTTAAAGGTTTTATGTAATCTCTCTCTCTCTCTCTCTCTCTCTTGTATTTTAATGAAAATATACAGTAATTTGTGAATACACAGTGTTGCACATGAAAAAAGTAAATTAGTGATAATTTTAGAGATACGGCCCTAAGAAAAATTGCAAATTAGTGAAATTTTCCCTGTGGACATGTTTTCAAGAACGTCGTTCCGGCTTACGACGATTTTCGGGTTGCGATGCGTCTTAAGAACGGAACCCCCGTCGTAACCCGGGGACTGCCTGTATATATATATATATATATATATATATAGTTACAATGTCCTTTAATATCTAATTCGCTCTACCTCAAAAGAGATCTGGTACCAGGTATTGTGTATTACAAGTGCACTTAAAAAATTATTCACAGTGTTAGGCAAAATTATTTCAATTTTTTACACATTGCAAGTTTTATTCTTTTGAAGTGTTTATTTTGTGCTCTTTGTGTTTAATGTTTTGTAATGTTTTTGCTTTTAGTATTTGCCCACATTTTCGGTATTTTTACATTCCCATTTTCTTTGATCAATTTGAATGCTTCTCATTGATTTAACTTTGTATATTTGGTTCAGTTTAAACCCTTGTATAGTTTACATTTTCTTAGACTTCTTTTCATGTATTAATTATTGCTTAACAGTTTGAATTTTACTTGAATAGTTTAATTTCCTGATTAATTAATTTTCTTGATAAATTTATGTTGATTTAATTTTGTTTAATAATTATTTCAAGAATTAATTAAACTTTATGTTGTTTTCAAGTAATAGTAAATTTCCCCAAGATTGTGAATTTCACTTAAAAATTTTGAATTTAAAACGATTTTTTATTTAAAAATTTTATGCTTCATTCATTGTCCACCAGTGTTTTATTTTATTTAGGTAGAAATATGGTGATAATTCTGCTGTTTTCCTTCAATTTTATTGAAGAGAGTTAGAAGCAGAGAAATTCTTAGACTTTGAAAGTTGTTGATGGAGTGATCTGATAGATTGATGCCCTGTAATTAATCTAATCTCATTTAAGATTACCTCATACCTGATTTCATGAACTTAGTCTGATTTCTTGCATGATTAATGAGTTTTTCTGGCTGTTGTGAGGTAACAATTTTTTTATTGGTAAGTATAGTACCCAGATATTTGGATGCTTTGTCACAATATAAATTATATATATATATATATATATATATATATATATATATATATATATATATATATATATATACATAATATATAATAATATATATGTGTGTGTGTGTATTTTATATCATTGAAACACTGGTTTAAAGCTAAGGAACTAATTAAAAATTTTCCAAAAGGATTGGGACTATATTTCAGTGGACTGACTCTCACCCTCATCAGATAGTGAATGATAGAAGTTAAATTTGCCAAATATAGTGGAAGATGTGCCCTTAGGTGATGCCAGGGGTCACGTTGGTTCTGTCAATTGCCTTAACCCACTTCATTGTTGCCTTAGGAAGATACTGTCTACATGGTCAGAGTCCCAGGCTCCAATGGAAAGGTTGATCCTATTATGTATCATGTTGTTTTATCAGTGAAGATTCTACCATGTGACATTTGTATTGACAGCTGCTTTTGTATAAAATTCGGGACGAGTTCCAATTCACGGTATGATTTGTGTTATTTATATGATGGAAAACTGCCGAATTATGTTGTCTGTATCTGTCTCAGCGCTTATGTTGAGTTAATCTTCCTGAGAGAGATTTTCCTGTGAATCCATAGTATGACTTATCACAATCCCTACAGGGGATTTCATAGACCCCTACATCTTTAGAAACTGGTTTCTGCTGAACAGTTATTAAGGATTTCCCCATGTATTTGGATAAGTGAAAACAAAAGGGTTAGGGTGGACTTAAGTTTGTGTCCTCTCTCATAAACAAAATCATAAGAGCTTTTTGAAATTATGTCTGGTAAAACCATGTGTACCATTTATTTTTGGGGTAGGAATAATTTTCTGGGGATAATATAGATGGTTTACTATGGTTTTACCAGAAATAATTTCAAAATACTCTTGGAACTCTCGGTCATTGGTACTCACTTATGGTACTCACTTATTTTTAACGGGAAAATTTATAAGCAAATGGATGGCAGGGCCATGGGCTCCCCCTTAGGACCTTCTTTCACTAATATTTTCATGAGTCATTTAGAAGAACAATTCTTTAATCAGTGCCCAGATACTTTTCATCCCATATTTTATAAACGATATGTAGATGATACGTTTTTAATTTTCACTGAAGAACGTCATGCCCCATTGTTTTTAGATTTTGTCAACTCTTTTACTCCAAATATTATTTTTACTACGGAAAAAGAATGTAATGGCTGCATTTCCCTTTTAGATATTCTGGTCTTTCGTTCTGAGAAAAATTTTGTGACTGGCATTTTCAGAAAGAAAAGTTTTACCGGCCTTGGTTTAAACTTTTTTAAGTCATTGTCCCATTGTTTTCAAAGCTAATTTGTGTAGAGCTCTGATTCATCGAGCCTTTTCCTTTGCTCCAACTAGAATAACTTTCACCTGAAGTTAGGTGTTTAGACATTTATTTTAAGAATAATTGCTATCCCCTGAACATGTCCAATAATATTGTTATTCACCATGAGTCAATCGGACAAACTGGAAGAGTTAGTTGTTCTTGAACAATATCTTGGAGGAATTCCTGAAAACATAAGAGCCTATTTGAGAGAAAGAGGTTAAGAAATTTGACAAAGCTGCTACACCGAGTGAAGGCTATAACGTTACAAGTAGCAAAACAAACTATAATGTCAAGTACCAGAATCAGCAACACAGGTTTCAGGTCTCATCCAAATTTCAGAAAATTTACTAATGGGAATCCTACAAGTGGTAATACCAATACAATGCAAGGTAATACCCCTCAGCAATCTAATGTGAAATCCTCATCGTCCAGCTTTTCAAGACAGATACAGAAGACTGATGTTGTCTGCTTCAAGTGTGGAAAAGCAGGACACTATAGTCGAGAGCATTATCAGACACAACAGCAGTCAATGTGACTTAGGACACGGGAAATCCTAAAAGTAGTTGTTGTAGTGATGCCCTTAATTCTTAAGGCTATATGAGTACCTCACACTTGTTTTAATGAACTTGGTCTGACTTCTTGCAAGTTTAATAAGCTTTTTAAGGGATCACTGTTGTCTTTAGAGTTCTCAGTCATATTTTATCTGTTATGAAAGCTCAAGTATCTGGCTGCTGTGAGGTAACTTTTGAATTTTATGACTGGTAAATGTAATATCATGTATTTGGAATGCTTTGTCACAAAATGCTATGTAATAGGAAATGGTTTTGACTGGTAAGGAGTAATTTGTATATACTATATATATACTCGCATATCAAGCAAATTTTGAAGACCTAATTTTGGAGCTAATTTTAAGGGGGTCGCATCATACACGAGATATAAAATTTGAGTATGTAATAATCACAAATTAGTATTGTATATAAATACAAACATAATGAATATGCATCTTTTCCATGTATCTTTTAAAAGTTATGCTCTTTTCATTGCATCCAATAACATTGTATGCTATTTCATATTACTACTTGTTTGTACGTATTATTATAAAATACAAACATAGCAGTCAATGTTTTGTTTTGGAAATCAGGTGAGGGAGATTGCGAGGTAAGTTTATTTTGCTGTATGGAACTCAAATCAAGAGGGATTTTCTTGCTTCTAGTTAGCGCAAATAAATTTCAAGATACTCAATTTATATGGGACAAGGTTATTTTACGTTATATGAAGTGTTTTCAAGTCGAAATATCACTTGAATACGTATTGTTGTGAATGGAATTATTTTTTTCATTAGTAAATGGTGCTGAGGGCATGTTTACGTTACGTAAACAAAAATCAACAGATTTCACTCGATATTTTCACTTGATCTCATTGGAATACTACGAGCTATACGTACTATTGTGGTGCAACTAACATAATAAGGGATTTTGACGAAGGAAAAATCTATTTCTGGATTGGCTCGTGTCGCCCTATGAAAGTATCCTTAATATCATTCTTTCTAGGTAAAATTAGCCTAAAAATTACCAGAGAAAAACAAAATTAAGAAAATGTCAGTAAAACTGACTCGCTCACCTCTTAAAAAGAAAGTGTCGGTATGATATAGGGGCGAGTGTGGAACACTACCACGAGACAAACACCAATTAGAACTTCCCTATCAGAATCCCCCCAAAAGAGAGCTGATACCACGGCTCGATGCAGCCCCTACTACTACTACTAGAGGACGCCACGGACAGCAGCGCCCCTATGCGGTCATCCTTAAGTTAAAACAGTAAATACATCTTGTCCTTGCAATGGAAAACAACATAAAAAGGGGGGGTGGGGTTTTCATAGGGCGACAACGGAGCCAATCACCCAGAAATAGATTTTCCTTCGTCAAAATCCCTTTTCTGGGCTCAGCTCGTGTCGGCCTATGAAAGAGTACCAGAGAAACAGACAAGATGGAAAAGGAAACAATGAAAAACAGTTTAAAATGAGGGATATAATATAAGTAAATCAATTACAGCATACAAATTAAGCACTTAAACTAACTTATTATAACAGAAAATAAAATAATAGAATGTTAGTAGACTTAAAGTACTTAATGGTAAATAAATAAAATTACAAAGATGCATGTAAAATAAGGCCAATTTGGGATTTACTTAACTAGAACCACTAATTACAAAATATATACATACATGTGTCCTACCCTAGCATAAAAACAATAAGGGTAGGTACACTGAAATCCATCATTAATACAATTATTTCAAAATATATACAAACACATTGTGACTGAAGTTCATCACAAACACAAAATGGTGAATATACAAACATATTGTGTCCTACCCTAGCATAAAAAATAAGGGTAGGTACACTGAAGTACATATCAGTACAAAAGTGGTTGTCCCTAGCAAAAAAATAAGGGACAATCCACTATATGATACAACGGCTAAGGCTATGATGTTGAGTGCCTGACGATAGGTTGAGGCATGTTGGTTGAAGTAGGTAGAAAGGAGACCTGGATCAATACTACACTCTAAACAGTATCAGGGGAAACTATGTTTCCCGCTGCTACTGCTGAAAACTTTAAAGATTCCAAGGACTTTAAATAATGCCGTTTAAAGACTGTCGGGGATTTCCATCCAGTATACTTCCTAAGATCCTCAAAGTTCATATGTTGGATAAATAATTAATTGAGGTGGCTACTCCCCTGATATCATGTGCTTTTGGGAATGACTCAGGGTTGGCTTGTTTAATGAAGTAAAGGATTTGCTGTCTAATGCCTTTAACTGATAAGTACCACCTTTTTCTCTCATAAAGAGAGCACCTGAGGATCTAGAAGAAGTACGATATAGAAAGGCTCTAAGAGTTGATACTGGGCAGAGAGAAGGATCCTGTGGAAGTGGGATAACCTTCCAGGAGCCCACCTTGCAAGAGGATCTTCATTTTTGGCTAAAAAGCTACGATCCGGAGCAAGTAGAACTTCTCCTGATGGGAGGAATTCCACATGACCCGCATCCCTGGATAGAGCCGACAGTTTTGAAATTCTAGCTCCTGAGGCTAGGCTTAATAAGAAAATAAATGTCTTCCTCAGGAGCATTATGACGTACAAGATGAGTGTCAGTATCTGAAGCTAGTTTGAGGACATCATTTAAGAACCATGAAACTGTAGTAGGCCTCTGAGAAGGTCTAAGTCTAGCACAGGCTTTAGGGATAGATGTGAAATAAGATTCAGTCAAATCTATCTGAAAACCTACTTGAAAGATTTTCTTCAAAGCCGATTTGTGAGTGGTAATCGTGCTAGCTGCTAAACCTTTTTCAAACAAGGATCTGAAAAGGATATAGCCAAATTAACTGTCAGGTGTTGTGGTGTTCGATTCTCTCAAGAAAGATGCTAATTTTTTAACAGCTGAGTCATATTGTCTAATGGTTGACTCCCTCTTATCTGATTCTAGGAAGAGAATGTTCTGTGGATCAATGTCCAGCATCTTTATTAGCCGCAAACTTCATGAAGTCCATAAAGTTAGGTCTGGAGAGTTCTTGAGAAGCGAACACAGTCCTCATTTGTACTGATTGTGACAGTTTGGGATTGGGGATCCGTTGAGGTCGGAGACCCATTCCAAAGAAGAGGATACCAGTTGCTCTTGGGCCAGTCCGGTGCAATCAGAGCTACTATCCCTTTGAAAGACCTTAGTTTGTCTAGGACTTTCAAGAGAAGATTCACTGAGGAAAAATATAAATCCTCCTCCACTGATTCCAATCTAACGACAGGGCGTCCGTGGCATAAGCCAGAGGGTCCAGGTTGGGGGCCACTAAGCAATTGGGGAGCTTGTGGTTCGCTTGTGAGGCGAAGAGATCCACTTGGAGACCTGGGACTCTCCGGCTTACCCACTGGAATGACCCGACGTCCAGAGACCACTCTGATTCCAGAGGAACTGACCGGGACAGGGCGTCTGCCTATCACATTTCTTACTCCTGCCAGGTGAGTGGCAGGACAGATGCCATTTGTGTTTGTTTGCTAATGCAAAGATGGCTATCATGACATGGTTCACAGCTTGGATTTGGACCCTCCTCTGTTGATGCAATGAACTACCACTGCACTGTCAAACTAGCCTTAGATGAGACTTCTTCGGGGGAAGCAGTCTCTTCAGAGTAAGAAATACTGCCATTGCTTCCAACACGTTTTATGTGGAGCTGGCGAAATTGAACTGACCAAGTCCCCTGAACCTGTTTGAACTGAGAGTATCCCCCCCACCCGGACAGGGATGCATCCGTGTGAATGGTTAACACTGGGGAGGGGATATTGAAGGGGTACCTTCTTGGCTAAGTTCTTTACTTTTTGACCAAGGCCGTAGTTGGTTGCGGAGGATCTGTGGAATTACTGACAACTTGTCTCGATATTTTGGAGTTTGCTCTTGACCGCCAAATTCGATTTATATCTTTCAGCCTTGCTTTCAGAAGGATATCTGTTACCGAAGCAAACTGAAGAGACCCTAGGATTCTCTCCTGGTTTCTTCTTGACGTCTGTTTGCATTTGAGGAATTGCCTGACAGATTTTGCTATTTCCTTCCGTTTGGCCACTGGAATTGATAGATTGTGGGAAGACAAATCCCATTGGATTCCTAGCCACTGAAAATGAGATCCCGGAGTGAGTCTGGATTTCGTTTTGTTTATCTGGAACCCCAGATGTTCCAGAAAGTGAACTACCTTTTTGGTATCTTCGAGACATTCCTCGACTGTTGGTGCCCAGATCAACCAATCGTCGAGGTATGCCGCTACCATGATTCCCTGAGCTCTCAATTGTTGTACAACCACTTCTGCTATCTTTTGTGAATACCCTGGGGGCTACATTCAGGACCGAAGGCATCACTTGAATGCGAATGTCTGATTTCCTAGCCTGAATCCTAGGAATGGGCGGAAGTGCCTGGCTAGGGATATGATAGTATGCGTCTGTAAGATCGATGGAGCATGTGACGGCTCCACGCGGAAGTAGGGTCCTTACTTGCGAGAGGGTAGCATCTTGAACTTGTCGCAGCGAATGAAAGAGTTTAGCTTTGACAAGTCTAAGATTACCCTTCTTTTTGTTGAGCCTTTTCTTTGGCACGCTGAATAAGCGCCCTTGAAATTTTAGATGTTTGACTCTCGCAATAGCTCCTTTCTGAAGGAGTTCTTCCGCGTAATCTATCAATTCCTTTGACGGTACCTGATGAAATGATTGATTGGAGGGGGATCTTTGATCCAACTCCAGCCTAATCCTTTGGACACTATGCTCTGTGCCCAATTGCTGAACCCCACCTGTGGCGGAAGAGGACAAGCCTCCCTCCTACTTGGGGAGCCTCATTGCTGATGGGCGGGTTGGCCACCACGCCCTCCTCTGAACTGGCCTACTCCTCGTAACTCTTCCTGCGCCACGCTGACGAAAGTAACCTCTCGCCCTACCTCTCGGTTGAGAGTAGCCTTGAGCCTCATAAGCAGGGTTAAAGGGCCGGCGAGATAGCGTAGGAAGTGGATGTTGAGATTGCTGGGGCACCAGGAGGAAAGGTTGGTTCTGTTTAGATGTGGAAGGTTGTCCCTGTTGGGTAACTGGGACTGCCCTGCACAAATTGCTGCTGATGTTGGAGTTTTTTATAAGGCTGGAACCTCTTACCAGCCTTCTTTGGTTTCTTTTCGCCAGCAGTGGGAACGGATTCCTGTTTCCTCTTAGAGGAAATACCCCACCTAGCTCTAAGGCTCTGGTTGAGTCTAGCAGCTTCGTGGTGGACCTCGTTCACTGCGGACTCTGGGAAGAGATCCGCTCCCCACATGCTCGCAGCCAAGAGTCTATTAGGCTCATGCCTAATTGTGCACTCTTGTAGGACATGCTTCGGCAGTTCCTCCTGGCCTGGAAGAAGTCAAAAGCGTCCGACAGAACCGTCTGGAACTGAGATTTCGCCAGAATCTTGAACAGCGGTTCCGTAGCGTAGGAAAGAGCAGCCATTTCTGTAACGATGAGAGAGTTGAGGGACCTGCCAAACCTAGTTCGCGCATCGAACTCTGCTTGGATTAGGGAGTCCGGCAGCCTAGGTAATTTCTCACCGAACTGGTCCATGGCGCAGTCCGGCTTGAGTTACCCAGCGTGAATGTAGCTGGCAGGTTTTCCCACAACTCTCCGAATGGAACGGGGAAGAGTGGAGAAGTAGACTCCGACTCCTTCAACTGTGGAATGGGCTCATCCTTGAGGACTGCCTGAAGAGTTCCTTCTCCACCAATTTCGTGGCGAACGGAAGAGAGACCTCCTCTTCCGTCGCGAAAATAGTGAAGGGACTCTTGTAGGCCTGGAGTCTAGTGTTAGTACACTCCCAGTCCTCCAGGCAGTGAACCCACCCTTCCCGCTGGGCGTGATCTCTACTGTAAAGCACTGACTCCTTCGAGATTTTTGTCTTCTCTCGTGAGAGCCGTTGGCGTCAGCCTAGCATACCCGATGAAAGGCTGCGTCAGACCCGGAGGGTAGAACTCGAAGTCCTCAATCCTTCGAGTACCAAAACTCCGGGATAGAAATCATCCCGTCCTTAAATGGAGCGTAGGCAGCTACTCTCCATGGGTTCTCCATAGAGAAAGCTGGCAAGGATCATCAGGTGGAAGTTGAAGAATCCCCCCCGTGCTAGATGCAGGGGAGACTGGGGAGGAGTCCTGAGCTAGCCCAGCCACTCGGTCCTCATTCTCTCTCATTCTATTAGAGAGGTCCTGGAATTGACTGTCCAGTTTGAGACAGACTGTTCGATAATTGCGCGAACATCTGCTCGAAACGCGTTCCCAATGCAGAGATTTGGGAACCTACTAGCACCCCCACCTGTTCCATCACTCCTGGTGAGACAGTAGAGGGAACGCAGGTGCTGGTGCTTGCCACCCCTGCCGGCATAGCCGGAGAGGAGGCAGCGGAGGCGGGAGAAGGCAGTGGCTCGGTGGTAGCGCGAGCCTTCTCCTTCGAAGCCTTGCTTCTGGAGCTCTTCGACTGGGAAGAGCCCGGCTTTGCCTTCACCGCATCGGCATAGGAAGTCGACGACTTCCTAACCGAAAGAAGACGAAGACGACTTCCTAGAAGTCGACTTAGACAAGGTCTTCGGTTCTCTCTTTCCCTTCTCCTTAGGAGGTACAGAGAGAGCGGGAGGGCGAATAGGGATCTCGGATCCCGCAAAGCCTTGGAAAGAAGCGGAAGAAGAGGGGACAGGAGAAGATCCAGGAGCGCCCAAGGAAAGACCTTGGGCGCCCGACAAACCTACCTCAACCAACAAATCCTCGCTAACTACCGCCCATTGGCTTCAAGGTTCAGGTCCAGGGCAGCGACGTCCGGAACCGACTCCTGGGAGGCTACGACCCAAACGATTGCTTGGAGTCTTGCTGGATGGAGGCTATCAGTGGGGCAGCGGACAAGGGGTCGACGTAACCCGTCGACTTGCCCCGCGGGGAAGATCTGGATGGCCAGCTTCCTATCCAAAATGTAGGGCTGGCCCTTGGCGGCGTTTTTCCCAAGCCGCCCACACGCTTTCAGGGTGGCGAGGGCGACTTCCCTCACACCGCTAGCCTGAAAGAAAGGTGAGATTAGCTGCCAATTGTGGAACGGGGTTAACAAACTTACGACTAGAAGTTGTTAGTAAAATCATAAGTAAGCCTATAATGGACTTACCCATCCCCCAGCTGACGACCAGGTCGTAGCATATAGCGCAGGCTTCGGGGTGCAGACGATCGTCTCGTTGAACGATGTGGCACACGGGGCGTGAGACCTGCACTCGTCATGTCCACAGGGGTCGTAGAGCGTGGCGTTGCAGGCTGGGACCTGGCAGTTGGTAGCCTGTAAGTGAAAAAGTACATGAGTACCAAGTAAACACTTACAGCCTAACATATGCTCCGCTGGTGCCGGAGCGATAAAGTTAGATAAAACCAGAGCCCCGCCAAACTACGTGTGGCAACCAGGTTGGAAGATAGGCTATGGCTCCGCCAATGGCGGAAGCACAAGAATCAACCAACTAGGAGTGGTGGTAATGGAAACCACGACGGAGAATGGCGGGGATGGTTGAAATAATAATAATAATATAATAACACACAATTCATTGTAAAATATCTTATAATTAGGGTATATCCTTAAAATAACAAAAATAAAACAACTTCTCTCCGCGTCTACTAGAAGAGTGCGTAGGTAAGGGTAAGCTCCCTTCCGGTAGCGGGGTGAGAGATATAAGGATATAGTAGGCAAGCAACCGACCACTCGTAGTGCCCACCCTGCCCGCTAGCGGAGCCAATAATCTATAACCAAAGGTGCCCCGGCTGCGACGGAAGGCTCCTTACGTATCGTGAGGTAGCTGAGCAACTGGGGAGGGGGGAAGGAAGGTCCCGGCGAAACACGGCGGGAGAAGCGAAGAAAAAAAAAAAAGGGGGGAGGGGATGGCCTACTCCTCCCCGCCTCACCAACTACACCCGCATGGAGACCCGGAACTCATAGTGGTCGCCCTATACCCCCCGCTGGGGGGACCCCATGTCACTCCGAGTGTGAGAGAAGGCGATGAGGTTGTCATAACAACCAAGGGATCCCCCAGCTCCTCCCTATATCAGAGAGGGAGGGAAGGGGCAGGGTAAGGTGCTATGGAACACGTGACCGCAAGTGGCCTAGGCCGCGAGCAACACAACCGTGGTAGGGCCACGTGAACCAAGCTGTACCAAAACATGGAACAAGCACCTAGGCTAGCCTAACACCCTAAATAATAATAAAAATACATCGAAAGGTGGAAGAGACACTTTTAGTAAAAGAGAAAGAAGCCCAGGAGGAGGCAGACTGTTCCAAGAAACAGGAGCCTACTCGGAGCCAGCGATAGCCGATGTAGAGCAAGAGCCGGGATGCTGGGCCAGAAATAATAATAGCCCTAAATACCAAGCTAAGAGAATGGTAGGAGGGCTGAACTAAGCTAAACTCGATGTAAAACAATGAATGTGATAAAGTAAGCCCATAAGTATAAGAAGTCCCAGTATGGAGGACCGGGAATTCTTACGAGGCGGCATGGCCGCCACGAGACAACCGGGGAACCGTATATGACCTATTAAGAGGAAAATACTGGTACCCGGAAGATAAAAATACGGTAAAATGTTACTTATGAGTTACTTAACTTAGCCGTGGCAATTGCTGAGCGTTCCATCGTAGATAAGTACGAATAAATCCAAGAAAACACAAGCACAAGAAAATGGCGACTTGTCGCTGGTGCTAAAAATTAAGGATGACCGCTAGGGGCGCTGCTGTCCGTGGCGTCCTCTAGTAGTAGTAGTAGGGGCTGCATCGCCCGTTGGTATCAGCTCTCTCTTGGGGGGATTCTGATAGGGAAGTTCTAATTGGTGTTTGTCTCGTGGTAGTGTTCCACACTCGCCCCTCCCTATATCATACCGACACTTCTTTTTAAGAGTGAGCGAGTCAGTTTTACTGACATTTTCTTAATTTTGTTTTTCTCTGGTAATTTTAGGCTAATTTTACCTAGAAAGAATGATATTAAGGATACTTTCATAGGCCGACACGAGCTGAGCCCAGAAATTAAGTTTATTATTGGGGTATAATTCTAGGTTTAAGTATTTGTTAGTATTGCACTGGGAACACTACCGAAGCTGAGAGGTTAGTGCTGCCAAGCTGATTCTTCGTTGTTATCAAGAACCACAGTTGAGTGTGAAGTTGTAGTTAGGTCCTGGTGGTAAAGGCTGAATTTGTAGGTAAGGTTAGTGTGTGTCTTGCTGTGATGTTTGTGAAGTATTTATTTATAATCGTCCTGGGTTGTGTTTTAGCTATGATTATCCACTGCTGTGGTTTTTTGTCCGTTGTATATGTGTGGTAGCTATTTTCTCATAAAGTGTAAGCTGCAGTTACGAAGACTTTGAACCTACTCAACTGGCTAGAGATAGTTAAGGTGAGTTCTCAGTACATTTATATTTAAACTACATGTATTTATCTTTTATTGGAGTGAAAACTAAAATGTGTTCTTTCATGCCCAATAGTTTTGATTAAAACATCACTCTCAAATTTTGTTTATGGTGAAGTTCAATGGTACCATACCGGAGTTTGCACGAGTTTCATCCATGTTGCCGATGCACGATAATAGTCGTTAGCAGATCAACATTCTTTCCTCAGCTTAAGCTAAAACTTACACCTTAAATTTGGCAGTACAGTAGTACCTCAAGATACGAAAGGCTCAACTTACGAAAAATCCAAGTTACAAAAGCAAAGACGAAAAATTTTACTGCTCTACATACGAAAAGTTTTCAAGATACGAAAGGTTTCTGAAAGTCCGAGATTCGCCCCATAACAACTTTGAAACTCGCGCCGCACGCTGCCATCTTAGTTATCGTAGACTCGCCACCATCCTCCTGCTCTCCCATTGGTTCCTGATGCTAGCCAAGCCATGAGATCCTTCTCTCTGATTGGACAGCATCCCTCCCATCATGCATCTTCTATACATACGTACTACGTGTTGGCGTGCTTTAGCTCGGCCACTTCGCACCCGAAACTTTACCGTACTCATTCGGCATTCGTTCGCTCCAACGATTTAGTTTAGTAAAGTTAATTCGTTAGTGATTTCGTTGCAGTACATATTATCGTGTTGTGCGAAGACTGTATTATTACGTATTTGTGTAACTTTACGTAAATTAACGTAGTCATGGGTCCCAAGAAAGTTGAAATTCACGGAAAGAAGCGCATGCTGTCTCTGGAGACAATGATGGAGATCATAAAGAAGTACGAAGCTGGTATGCGATCGAGTGTGATCACAAAGGAATACGGCCGTAATCCGTCGACAATAGACACCATCCTTAAACAGAAGGATGCCATCAAAGCAACTACACCATCGAAGGGCATCACTATTTTGTCCAGCAAGAAGAGCCATGTGCACGACGAGATGGAACGGCTGCTCCTCATCTGGATAAAAGACAAAGAAATCGCTCACAAGGCCAGTGCTATTTTCGGCGTTTTTGATTGTGCAGGCGGAAGACGAGGGAGGGGAAGGGACTTCAACGCCAACCCCGGAGTTCAAGGCTTCGCATGGCTGGTTCGAGAAATTCCGTAAACGGACTGGCATCCATCCGGTGGTGCGTCATGGGGAGGCTGCCAGCTCGGACACGAAAGCGGCCGAAGCATTTAAGAAGACTTTCGACGAGATGATGACCACGGAAGGCTACAGTTCTCAGCAGGTTTTCAACTGTGATGAGACTGGTCTTTTTTGGAAAAAAAAATGCCTCGTCGGACGTACATCACGGAGGAAGAGAAGAAGCTACCCGGGCATAAGCCTATGAAAGACAGGCTTACGCTCGCACTTTGTTCCAACGCCAGTGGGGATTGCAAGGTGAGGCCCCTACTGGTGTATCACTCCGAGACTCCTCGAGCCTTCAAGGCCCACAAAGTGTTGAAGGAGAAGCTTCCAGTGATGTGGAGGGCTAATGCAAAAGCCTGGGTAACAAGGCTTTTGTTCACCGAGTGGGTAAATCTGTGTTTCGGCCCGACTGTGAAGAGTTTTTTGCAAGAGAAGCGCCTCCCCCTGAAATGTCTGCTGGTGTTGGACAATGCCCCTCCCCACCCTCCTGGCCTTGAGGAAGATATCCTAGCGGAGTATTCCTTCGTTAAGATTCTTTTTTCTTCTGCCCAACACCACCCTCTCCTCCAGCCCATGGGACCAGCAAGTGATAGCGAACTTTAAGAAGCTGTACACGAAACATCTTTTCAAAAGATGTTTCGACATCACCGATACCACAAACCTCACCTTGCGTCAATTTTGGAAGGAGCATTTCGACATCGTCATTTGCATCCGACTCATTGACCTAGCTTGGCAGGAGGTTTCGAGGCGAACCTTGAATTCCTCGTGGAGGAAAC
>NC_061091.1:47457555-47485055 GCF_015104395.2 Macrobrachium nipponense
CGCGCAAGCGCGAATTTCTTTCTTGCCACTAAAAAGTATCTGTGACACATCTCGGAAATTATTTCGTCACTTTGACATAATTTTTGTACCATTTTAAATTAGCCGTTACATGGAGTATTATATATGAAAATGTGCGCATTTTTATGTAGAATACAACTATAAAATACTCATGATTGTAGTTTTTATCAGTTTTGAGATATTTTCATATAAATAACGATAAGTGCCAAAATTTCAACCTTCGGTCAACTTTGACTACCGAAATGGTAAAAAAACGCAATTGTAAGCTAAAACTCTTATAGTTTAGTAATATTCAATCATTTACCTTAATTTGGAACTAATTGGAAGTCTCTAGCACAATATTTCAATTTATGGTGAATTTATGAAAAAACTTTTTCCTTACGTCTGCGCGGTAACTCTTCCGAAAAAAATCATACATGCGATTGTGGTAATGTTTGCACCATTTTAAAATTAGCCGTTACATACAGTTTTATATATAGAAATGTGCGCAATTTCATGCACAATACAACTAAAAACAATCCATGGTTGTAGCTTTTATCAATTTTGAAATATTTTCATATAAAAAATGATAAGTGACAAATTTTCAACCTTCGGTCAACTTTGACTCTACCGAAATGGTCGAAAAACGCAGTTGTAAGCTAAAACGCTTTTATTGTAGTAATATTCAATCATTTACCTTCATTTTGCAACAAATTGGAAGTCTCTAGCACAATATTTCGATTTATGGTGAATTTATGAAAAAAATAACATTTTCTTTACGTCCGCGTGGTAACTCTTCCGAAAAAATCATACGTGCGATTGTGGTAATGTTTGCACCATTTTAAATTAGCTGTTACATAAAGTTTTATATATGAAAATGTGTGCAATTTCATGCAGAATACAACAAAAAATAATTGAAGGTTGTAGCTTTTCTCATTTTTGAAATATTTGCATATAAATCACGATAAACAGAAAAAAAAACTACGTTCGGTCAACTTTGACTCCACCGAAATGGTCGAAAAACGCAATTGTAAGCTAAAACTCTTACAGTCTAGTAATATTCAGTCATTTATCTTCATCTTGAAACAAATTCGAAGTCTCTAGCACAATATTTAGATTTATGGTGAATTAAAAAAAAGAAAAAGAAACTTTACTTCCCTCCGCGCGCGGATTCTCCGCCACAAATCTCCGAAATGCGTACGTCCCATTCTCGGAATATTTGCTCCGTTTCATATTAGGCATTTCATAGAGTTTTATATATGAAAATGTGTGCAATTTCATGTAGAATAAAACAAAAATATTAGAAGGTTGTAGCTTTTCTAAGTTCCAAAATAATTGCATATAAAAAAAAATATATTAAAAAATTCGACATTTGGTCAACTTTAACTCATCAGATATGGTCGAAAACTGCAATTGTAAGCTAATTCTCTTACAGTATAGTAATATTCAATCATTTGTCTTCATTTTGAAAGAAATTGGAAGTCTCTAGGACAATATTTAGATTTATGGTGAATTTTTGAAAAAAAAATATTTATGTCCGCGTGTTACGAATTCATGCATTATTTTGTGATATTTTCTCCATGTTGCTATATCGTTTTACAATGAGTTATATACCAAAATGATCGCAATTTAATGTCCATTACAACAAAATAAAAGTAACTTGTTACCTTTAACCGTTTTGCGCACTGCTCGATTTGAATACAATTATATAGGAAATTTTGTTTTTGCGCTATCATATATCGCATTATTTATATATGATAATGATAATTTTTTCATTTCTGATGGTTGCATACTAAATTTCAGCCAATGACAAAAAAGGAGCCAAAAATGAACTCTTAATCTTGAAAACTAAGTGCGCTGTGATTTTTAAAAAAATATTTTTTCCGCTTCCGCGCTCACTCCGAAACACCTCCGGCACACAGGAGACAATTTTTATTTTACCGCTTCGGCGTTTAAGGGTTAAATGTATTGCATGAATAAGTTTTTCAATTTACAGCATCCTTTTACCAATAGAATACTTAAAGCACAAGGGGTAGAAGCTTACCAATAGGAGAGCAGGATCTTATGGGGTGACTAGCATCAGGAACCAATGGGAGAGCGGGAGGATGGTGGCCAGTTTACTCAGTTGGCGCCGCGGGAGTTTTAAAATTGTTCTTGGTGGTCCGGGCAAATCTCGGGACTTTACAGCAACAACCTTTCGTAACTTGAGCATTTTTTGTATGGAGAGCTGTAAAATTTTTCGTATTTGTTTTCGTATCTCGAGTTTTTCGTAAGTTGAGCCTTTCGTATGTCGAGGTACCACTGTATATATACACATATATATATATATATATATATATATATATATATATATATATATATATATATATATATACAGGCAGTCCCCGGGTTACGACGGGGGTTCCGTTCTTGAGACCCGTCGTAAGCCGAAAATCGTCGTAAGCCGGAACGACGCTTGGAAATATGTCTTAAACTAATAAAAAGTTATAAAAACCTCACTTGTAATCCTTTGGTTACACTACATGTTGTTTCCTGTAGTTTTATGTACAACCTGAGTTATTTTCATAAAAGAATGCTGGTTCTTGAAGGTAAAAACTATTGTAATCCTCTGGTGACACTACATTCTTGAAGTTTTATGTACAACCTGGAGTGATTTTGCCAAATCTTGAGGGCTACAAGAACAGCTGATTACTATTTACGTATCATATAGACTAATTAAAGTAAACGTATCTTTAAATAGGCTTATATATTATCAACAAAACATTTCCTGCTATGAGTCAGAGGCCGTTTAATGAAACGAACACTTTTCTGTCCTATCTGTTCAGAAAATAAATGTTACGTCAATCCCCGAGACGGTGACCATTATTGCCAAGGCGTCTTCTCTCTCTCTCTCTCTCTCTCTCTCGCTCTTCTGTCTCTCTCTGATCAAATTACACTGGAACTTTGACATACGATTGCCCTAATATACGAATGTTTTGAAATACAACAGAAAATTTGCGAAAATATAAGCTTTGATATACAATGAAATATTTGAGATACGATTTTGCGATGAGTGTTAGTTGTATAGGCGACCGATAAATGGCGTTCAGTCTGTTTGTTTGTTGGTGCTGCATGTTAACACGGCGTTGTTTAGTTCGTTGTATTTGCGCCTATTTTTTCGTGTTATTTTGTCTATTTTATTATTAACCATGGGTCTCAAAGCTAAAGACAAAGCAGGTGATAAGAAAAAACCCAAGAAAATGATTTCGATGGAAGCAAAACATGAAATTATAGCAAAGCATAAAACCTTCCAAAGGCATCAACATTATTTCTAAACTACAAACTGATTAAAATAAAAAAATAAAAATTAGTTTAGCAATGTTATTTCATTTGTGTTTATTACGTAGTTAGTGTACATACGTAAATAAAAAGAGAACAAATCGTTCCCTGCCACCCTTCCCTACCTCCTCCCCCTGCTGGCCTCACGTCATCTTTCGTTGTGGTAAGTAAAATTCTTTTTTTTTTTTTGTAATTGATTTTATTAACATTTATTATCATTTATCACATTGCTATGTTATTTTATCATTGTGTGTTATTACTCGTTTATTTGTGTATAAATTGTGCATATTATATGTAATTTAGCTGTGTTTAGGTGTGGTTTCATACCGCTAGAACGGATTAATACATATTACATTATTTTAAATGGGAAAAAATGCTTTGAGATACAACTGTTTTGATATACGACGATGGTAACGGAACAAATTAAATTCGTATGTCAAGGTTCCAGTGTACTGGATAATGTCTCTCTTTGGATGCTTCGATTTTGCCAAATCTTGAGGGCTACAAGAACAGTTGATTACTATTTACGTATCATATAGACTAATTAAAGTAAACGTATCTTTAAATAGGCTTATATTATTAGTATCAAAAAACATTTACTGGCATGAGTCAGAGGCCGTTTAACGAAACAAACAATTCTCTGTCCTTAACTCTCTCTCTCTCTCTCTCTCCTTTCTGTCTTCTCTTTTTCTCTTTCTCTCTCTCTACTCTCTCTCTCTCTCTCTTGTCCTCTCGTCTCTCTCTCTCTCTCTCTCTTCTCTCTCTCTCGTTGTAATCTAACCAGAAACTTCGTTTTGTTATTATTACTGGAAACGAGCAATGATTTTTTTCATTATTTGTGCTTTTGGACTGTTATATGTAAACTTTGCGCACCGCAAGCTAGTATGTATTCATTCGCTCGGAAACTAGTTCCGCATATGAGGCGTCACTAAAAAACATAGAAAAATACGACATAAAAAGTGTCGAAAATCATCATAACCTCAAAATTTTTGTTGTAATCTAACCAGAAACTTATTTTTATTAATATACTGTGCTAAACTATAAAGGATTTTTATCATAGTATGAGTTTTTTAAAAGCGTCGTTAACTCGGAGCGTTGGAAGCGTCAGCGTCGTAACCTCGGAACAAGCGTCGTAACCCAGGACGGATTTTTCCATTGAATATTTAAGAAAAAGCGTCGTAACCTCGGAACCGTCGTAACCCGGGGACCGCCTGTATATATATATATATATATATATATATATATATATATATATATATATATATATATATATATAAGCGAATACCACCGGAAATGATAGTCAGGAATCCAAGCGCTTTCGTCTTTATTCAGACATCGTCAAGGAGCTACTAAAGTACAATCGGAGAGGAAGGCCTCAGGTACAAACAAGATCAGGAATACCAGATGGTTAATTATCAAAAGGGTAAAAATTAAAATTAAAAATAAAAAGGGATAATCCAGGATTATCGGATATCACACGGTCACAAACTTAAACAGATTCTGACCCTAACCGAAATTACAAAGTATCTTTACAGTCCAAAACATGTAAAAACTGAATATATTAATTTTGTTGCTTATATTTATCTACAACTTTTTTCATTATGAAAGCATCAAGTTTAAATAAACCAAGACTTAAATTTAGAACATTTCTATTATTTGACTTGATAAAACAAGATTCAATGATATTCCTTTTAACTGTGTCATTACATGGGACTAAGGCTCTTGCTTGACTCCAGTTAATAGGATGGTCTAAATCTCTCATATGTACAAATAATGCATTCGATATTTGCCCAGTTCTCACAGAATATTGATGTTGCTTAAGACGCTGTGAAAGAGATTTGCCAGTCTGTCCGTAATAGATTTTATCACACTTTTTGCAAGGAATTTCATATATGCAGCCTGGAAGATCTTTAGGAGAATTTTTGATTACTAAACTCTTGACATTAATATTACTGAAAACAACATTTATGTTAAAAAGCTTTAAAATTCTAGGAATATCTAAAAACCTTTCATCATAAGGTAATTTTAGAATGTTATGCTTACTAAATTCAAGTTTGTCATTAGTTGAATAAAATGTTTTTCTAGCTCTTTTCCATGCCACATCTACAAAAGTCCTTGGGTATTTAAGTTTCAATGCAATATCATAAATAGTTTTAATTTCAGCGTCAATAAACTGCGGGCTACAGACACGTAAAGCCCTTAGGAACATCCCAGAAAAAACAGAGAATTTAACATTTTGATGGTGATTGGAGTAGTAATGAACAAAAGAGGCAATATTAGTTGATTTTCGAAAGACTGAAAAGGTGAAATTTCTATCATTTCTATGGACAGTTACATCAAGAAAATTCAAATTACAATTTCTTTCTTCCTCTACAGTAAATTTTATAGAAGGGACTAAATTATTGAGATTATTAAGGAATTCCTGGAGGTTTTCGTGAACTGGCCAAATACAGAAGATATCATCCACGTATCTAAACCAAATAACTTTTTGGGGCAAAATTCTTGGTAAGAGTTTTGTCTCAAAAAATTCCATGTAAATATTGCTAAGGACAGGAGATAAGGGATTACCCATGGCCATGCCAAACTTTTGTACAAAAAATTCCCCATTGAAACAAAATTTACTATCTTTGATACATAACCTTATGAGACTAATGAGATTTTCTACACTTATAAACAAATTGAATAGTTTAAATTTGAATTATGATTTTAATATGGTTAGTTTTGATGTTGTCTCTTTATTTACAAAAGTACCTGTAGATGACTTACTTGAATATTTGGAAGAGGAATTAGAGCGTCATGACATTCCCTTAAGTGGAGTAATAGCTGTTGGAAGTAGATCACCATGAATGTCACAATTTCACAAGAATTTAATAAAACCTGGACATATAGAGATGTACTATTTTACCAGATGAATTTATCTCACGTTGTCTTTAGCGCATGACCAGCTATGTCATAGAAAATGGTTACTTTTAATGGGAAACTAAAATGAATATTTCACTTTCTCTATTAGGAATTGGCATGTCCATGCAGTGCGTGATAATTTGTCGCCCTTAAAGTTAATTTGTTTTACATTAAATTATGGTTGTAATTTTACATAACATTTCAAGTATTATTTTGTTTCTTTTCAGAAAAAGCAACAATACTGGTTGGAACACCTCAAGCTGTTATAAATTGGATGGCTGAGGGGAAAAGAAGCAAAAATGTCAATTTAGATAGACTAAAGGCACTTATAGTTGATGATGGACCTTCGGTTGTTGATTTCATTGAAATGCACGGTCATAATTTCTTGATTGAATTTGCCAAGATTAAAGGTAGGAGGATGTTTGTTACTACATATATTAAGCTTATTGTGCTTCATGTCAGTCATGAAAGGGTTTCTTTGAATGTCATGGATTATTTTGGAGATTAATCATTATTTATTAAATGTTATTGTTTAATTTAAATTTTATTTCTTATTTTGTCTGGCAAGTAGTAGTAGGATGGCCTTTTAGTGGAACCAGTTGAGAAATTTATTATTGTAGTGTAATAAGTGTCCAGTTTCTGAATACCAAAATCTTTCCTTTACATTTCAGATTTGAATAAAGTGATTACTGCTGAAAAAATAAATAGACAAGATGTCACAGCTTTAGAAAGGTTAAGAATCTTAACAGACTATAAGAAGATTTATCAAAAAGGTAAGGAAGTTTTTAATGCTATGTTGTAATTACACTGCTGCTTCAAGATTTTCCTTAGTTAACTAAGAGCTTGTTTTCTTTTATTTGAATTTGTGCTTCATATGCTTTCAATATGGAAATCAATTTAGTATAGGAAAAACTTGGAACTGAAAGAAAATTATATAGCGTAGATATTGCTGTGTTATATACACTCAAAAAAGATCCCTATGTGAATTGTTGTAGACATATATGTCAATGGAGAAACAGTGTTGAAATAATTTAGATATTAATATGTAAAGGCTAAGAAATATTGGATTTATTAAAGGACATTAACTGTCTAGTATGACATACAAAGTGTACATGAAAAATATGTAAACTATAATTGCAAGTAGGCATGTTTTTACAAACCTGGTAGGTAATTTAAAGTTTTCCATGAATGCTGAGCTTTCCCTACCACCTGCAGTCATCAAAGCTTCTAATACAAAAAAAAATCATTAATAAGGAAAATCTTGGAAAAATGAAGTTGTGTCTATAAACATCAACAGTTGAGAAGTGTAAAGAAAGGTAAAGCTATGTATGATGTACATAGGGTTGGCATTATTAAGGCAATAAAAAACAGGTTTTGACTTACAAAAAACCCATTTTTGGTAGTCGCTGTTGATTTCTCAAGGTGTTACCCAGCCATGGTGTGCCAGCCCTCTCCATGGCAACTAAACTAATGTTAAAGAAATATCTTTTAGCCTGGTCTTGTAGCCGAGTATTGTGTTGTAATGCTAAATGCTATTACAAGTAATAGAGTATAATTGACTCAAAGACAAGAGGGCATTTTTGTGGCTGGTTTACACAAGCTAAAAAACAAAATACTCAAATCACAAACACATTTACTCACCTCAGACTCAGGGTGAGGAGCTGCGCCGCTGTCAGCTGGATATATAGCTAGGCTACGCTAGGCTAGCCACTGTAACACACCACACAAACAACCGACCAAGGAAAAACAACCACACATCAATTCAATAACCATACAACAAAAGACCACTGCACAACAATCACTATCAGCACCAAAAACTAATTGCATGACAAGTCAACACACCGCCCATAACAACAACACTCAAAAACTCTAACAACTCATCTACAACACAACAAACTCACAAGTACAACAAACTGAACAACACAGGCACAACACAACAGCTTCAAAAACACAAAATAGCTGGCCATCAATAATACTGCTCCCAAAACTGACTAACCAGCACTGGCTCTCTCACACTCACATTTCTCCTGACGCTTGCCACCAATATACATGGCGATCGCCATAACAGACACACGCTTATGACCTCCGTCAAGCAACTCCCATTTATTCCTCCACAAATATCTCTCTCTCTCGTAGACATCAAATTTAACTACCATCATAACTCCTCCATATTACCTCCCCCAGTACATTTGACAACGTCTCTGTATACTCGCAACATCCACACTAAATCGCCTTTTGCAACACCCAAGGATGCTTGGATGCAGGCCCCCCCCTGGATCTTGTTTGAGGACCCTCACACGTTCTCTCAGTTACATTGCCATTCACTTTCCAAACCACTTTCATTCAGATTCCCATTATCTCCCTCACTACTATCCTCCCAAATCTCATTCACTACTTCATCAGCATCTTCTAGCTCTGGTTCCAACTTCTCCCTTATTTCTGCTACCAAACTATACTCAGTTCATCCATACTTCTGTCAAACTCTTGCAAAGACTTATCCATCCTATCAACTACCTCCTTACTACTCAGTTTCCTTCCCACTTATCCCTGTTAACTCAAACCCACATACACCATAAGTATTCATTCCCTCAAAGTCGTCCGTATTGCATGCTTTATCAATCGTTTGTACCCTACCATGCCGTTCACACTTCTTCCTTCCACTTCCTTTCTCTACACTCTTCTGCTTTCTTCCATACTCGACCAACACTAACTGTTGATTTCCCAGACCCATTTGATCACTGACACTTGGCTCATACTTATTCACCCACAACCATTCACTCATCGCTTTATCTCAAACATACTGTGGTACACTAGTGACTAGAGGACCCACCCAACTGAATCCCCTTAACACCTATATTCCTGAATTCCAAGCCTGACTCGTCCCCTTTCGCCTACACACATTCGCCACATGACCTTCCATTCCACATTCAGCACACTTCACATGCTGTTCTTTACACATCCTAGCATAATGCCCATTCTTTCCACAGTTGCCGCAAACCACATTCATACGGGCACCCCGACATCCACTAGCTATATGTCCTCTGTCCACACCTGTAACATTTAATATCACTATCTTTTTTACACTCTAAATGATCCGTTTGCCCACACCTGAAGCACACTTCTAATGCCCACAGACATTCATTTCTCATATGCCCTGACTTCCCACATCTATAACACTTCTGCTCTTGCTCACAGTTAACTGACCCTAACTTTCCGACACGCGCACTCCTATCTGTCGTAGGTTTCATCGTACTTACATTACTTGCTCTAATGCTCCTGTCAACCGCTCGCTCTGTCATTCGCCTCAGCCCTTCTAAAATGGCCTCCCTATAGCTCTTAAACTCAGGCATAGCCTCATTTACTTCGGTCCTGACACTAACACTTCTACTCTCTTTCATACACCTATCTAGCTCGTAATCCCCTACTATTTCTAAAATGTCATTCCACGTCAACATTTCATTCGTACATCTCATTTTCTCTCTACGTTTTAGATTTAAAAACTCATGCACACACTCAGGCACAGTCGCCGTCAATTTCCTCGCTAACTCTTTAGTCATTTATCCCTTCATCCGCAGACTTTTTCCTAGCTAATTTTCCCAACCTGCACATACATTGACAACGACTCCCCCACATTCATCCTTGCCTCTTCAAAATCATGTTTTCTCCTAGTATATCTAATGCTACTCTTTATCCTCTTCGCCTGTTCCACAATCCTGGCTTTCACACTCATATGGCACATTCCCTACACTCATCATTACCCCATACATACTAAATAAAATTCCCATCAAGAAGTGACCTAACTCTCATGGCCAGACTCTCTTGTTATCCCTATTCTTAGCCACACAATACTTCTCATATTCCTTAAAAAAGTCCCCTATGTCCCTACTACCATATTCTTCGTATTGTGCACATCGGGGTACCTCTCTCATATAAACAGCCTTTCATACTTCCTGCTCACTCTCACTCACTTTCGCTACTTCCGTTCTGGTCCCTCATACCCTCTTCCGAAAACAACGTATCAACTTACATACTAACATCCATGCTCGTGATTACGCTCTTCTTACCCTTCTTCTTTCTACCTACCTGTTTCCACTCACAGCTATCTAAATCACTTTCAGCCCTTTCCCCAATGTATTCAGTCCTAGTCTCATATTGTCCGTCATCCTTACTGACCATCTTTCCCTTAGTCTTCTTTTCCTCAACCCCCTTCTTATTCTTGTCCTCAGCTTTATCCTTATCCTGTGCCTTCACCCTCTTTCCCTTACTTAGCACAACCAAATCACCTTCGTCACTCGTACTCTCATCCACTTGTTCTTTCACTTTCTTAATTGCTCCTGGCCCGTCACCAGACCCAGTAGGCCTACCTCCTACTGCACCCTCTCTCATGAATCCCTTCATCATCTCCTGCACTGCTTTCATTATTACTCCAAATTTTTCATCCATTTTCTCAACCATTCTCTCTTCCGCTCCTTTCACCTCTTCTTTTCACTTTCGCACTCCTTAGCATTCCTCTCATTTCCTCTAACTTGCTCTACAGCTCCTCACACTACCCTCAACCTCCCATTCTCTACTTTCAATCGTCCTCTCACTTCTCTCTCCAACCTCAACTCCTCCTTCAGCTTCTCTGCTTCAGTCAAATCTTCCTTACTCATTTTCTTCACCAATCATTCAACCCACCACACCAACCGTCCTGCAGCTGCCACACCAGCAGCCCCACGTTAGGCGCTCATTGATAATGTGGTGCCTTTACACAAGCAAAAAAACAAAAAAACTCAAAACATAAACTCATGTACTCACCTCAGACTCAGGGTGAGGAGCTGTGCTGCTTTTCGCTGGATACATAGCTAGGCTAGGCTTGGCTAGCCTAGCCTAGCCTAGCCATTGTAACACACCACACAAACACCCGACCAAGGACAACAACCAACACAACAATCTGAACAAAACAGGCACAACAAAACAGCTTCAAAATCACAAAATAGCTAACCATCAATAATAGTACTGCTCCCAAAACTGACTAACCAGCGCCAGCTCTCTTCACAGAAACTCTCAAGTTTCCCGATGCTCGTAACCGATGCTTGCCACCGATATACATGGTGATCACCACAAAAAGAAACGCTTACGACCGCCATCAAACAACTCCCATTTATTCCTCCTCCAATCTCTCTCTGTCGGAAACATTGTCAAATTTAACTACCAACCATTACAAATACTGCAAGCACCCACTTTTGGTTCCTTTTCCCTTAGAACTTCCTAGAGGACAACCCCTTATTAAGTGGTTTGGGAATCATCTCTTGGCCAAGGATATCAAGCAAATATGGACCTGTATGATTTGAATGCTATGTTTTGTAACTGGGAACAATGCAGAATAAAATAAAGGGACATAAGATGGGGTATCATTGTTAGGTGATGCTGTAGCAGTAACCTGTTACGAAAAAGCAATGTAAAATTGGATCCTAACATATTTTTAATGCAGATGTTTCTGACATCACTCGACATGTTACTTGACTGTACATTTCTACATGTGTAGACCAACCTACCTAAAATGCAAAAGCCATGTTGCTAGTGTGATGGTATGGGAGTTTAGGCCTCTCTTCTGTTCTGTTCTTGAGTTCGTCATAATCATTATCTAAATGCATCTCAAGAGTATGCTTCAAGAAAACATTACAACACTAGGAAAAGTTATGTAATAGGTATATTAGAATAAACTGGAGCCTTACCAATGGGTTTTAGATTGTGCCTTACCAATGGGTTTTAGATTGTGATCTGGTTAATCTCTCTAATGGTGCTGATGATACTCCATCACACACAAACAATTGCATAGACCTATGTCATCTGCTTTCTGCAGATGAGGCATCTTATTGAAGTCTGTGAAGCATTTTTACTCATCCTTACCATTTAGGAGCACCAAAGTACATTTTCTGGATGATTGGTAGGACTATTAACTTGACAGATGGATTGGTTTCTGCAGACTGGCATCACAGCAATTACATCAACTTGTGGGGAAGGAGATAATTTCTACATTGGCTCCCATATCACTGCATATTTTGGAAGCCACTGTGACCGACGAGGACATGATGGTGGATAATTAAATAAGCAAATGAATGAGTCACTTTAATGGAGAATGTGGGAGATACAGCAGTACAGAGTACCTTCGGCGATCAACTTGCCAGTTACACTACTTTCAAAAGCGGCGTCATTCCACGCACATCATAACGCAAGAATTATGGGTAAAACAAATGACTGCACCCAAGCGTATAATCAGCATTACCAATGCATCATAAATAAAAGTTTAATATTCTAACACCCCCTCATAAACTTTTATTCTCATCAATCTGCAAATTACTACACATCAAACAAATATATGCATCATGGTAATCAAAAACAAACTCAATACCCAAAAACCATGAAAGTTTCCCTAAATCTTTCATCTTAAATCTATGAAATAATACACGTTTAGTGTCAAACAGAGCTTTCTCATTACTACTGGCAATGATCATATCATCAACCCAAACCAAAATAATTACATGTGAGTTATGTCTTTTTTTGACATACACACAATGATCACTAAATGACTGCTCAAAATGATTTTGAATTAAGGAATCATGGAGCATATTATTCCAATTTCTGCCCGATTGCTTTAAACCATACAGAGATTTATTCAGTTTCCAAACCAATTGTTCATTATTACTACCAGTTTCATTGTAACCTTCAGGCTGTTGAACAAATATTTCACAATCAATATCAGAATTAAGATAGGCAGTTTTAAAATCCATACAATGCACAATTAAATCATGTTGTACTGCCAATTGCATAAGCATTCTAATTGAGGTCATACGCACAGTAGGAGAAAAAGTATCAGTATAATCAACACCTTCAATTTGAGAATACCCTTTTGCAACATAGCGAGCATTATATTGCTCTTCACCATTTAACCCTTCTTTAATGGCATATACCCATCGTCCACCTACAATACAACGGTTGTTTGGTAAACTACACAATTCATAAGTATTGTTATCTCTTAAAGATTGAATTTCATCATCCATTGCAGCTTTCCATTTGTGAGCCACATCTGAATTTAATGCCTCTCTATAGCTTTCAGGAATTTCAGTTACCTTACAACAATAATGAACAGAATAGCCCAGTAAATCAACCTTATCAGGATCAACATATTCTTCAAGATATTTGGGAGCAGTTCGCTCCCTACTTGGATAACGGGACTCACCTTCCCTTTCAGTTCCAGTCAAATCTGCATTAATTTCACTATGCTCATCTTCAACAAGGATAGGTTTAGAAAAAGGATCACTTTGATTCTCATTATCAGAATCCGATTCACTATCTTCTGATTCACCATCTTCCTTAAGACATTGGGATTTATCAAAATTGAATTTATCAGTAAAATGTACTAACCTAACCTTTTTTTTCTCAAACTGTCAGTTCCTGGATAATATACAAGATAAGCAGGACTGTATGAATCATAGCCAACAAATATTCCCTTTTCACATCTTGGGTCAAGCTTAGCTTTCTTTTCTATATAAGCATAACACAGGGAACCAAAAATATGCATATTTTCAAGTTTAGGCTTCTTAGACATTAACACTTCATATGGGGTTTTATCTAGTCTAGAATTGTAGCATCTATTCCTTATATAAACAGCTGCCCTAACAGCATAATTCCACATGAACTTTGGTAGCTTTGCTTCAATTAAGAGACATCTAGCTATTTCAAACAATGTACGCCACATTCTCTCAGCAGTACCATTTTGGTGTGGTGAATTTGGTGAAGAAAATTCTTGTTTAATCTTATTACTTACCAGAAATTCTTTAAATTCTGAAGAAGTAAATTCTCCTCCATTATCACACCTTAATCTTTTTTCCCTTGATTCAATACTCATTGGTCCAGCAACATCTCAATGTACAAATTCCATTTTACTCTTTGCTCTCTCATCTGGTAATCTGTTCCTAGATAAATGCATTTTACCTTCATGACAAGTTATGCAATCAAAATTACTTTTGTCACTAATTTTCATACCTTCAGCTTTATCTTCTAACTTCAAAATGTCTTTAACATTGCAGTGTCCCAAAACCTTATGCCACTCCTCTAGTGAACGAGATTTACATGAGCTTACATTATTTAGATAATACAGCTTACCTTTCTTATTTATTTCAAAAGACACACCATTTGAGCTTATCAACTCAGAATGATTAGGATTAAAGCTTACTGTAGCTCCTTTACTAACAGCTGATTGTACAGAAAATATATTTCTTAAGAAGCACTAATTCAGGGCTTTCTCCTCTGATCACATAAAAGTCAGACGTAATTCTCACATTTGTATAGCTCCATACATCCTGTAGAGAATGAAACAACTAGTTCATAACTTTGACTAAAGAATCTAGTTAGCTGAAAGAAGCTAGTGAATAGTGTTAATTTCTTAAGAAGTTACCCAGCCATGGTGTGCCAGCCCTCTCCATGGTTACTAAACTAATGTCAAGGAAATATCCTTTAGCCTGGTCTTGTAGCCAGGTATAGTGTTGCAATGCTAAATGCTATGACACATAGTAGAGTATAATTGACTCGAAGACAAGAGGGCATTTTCTCTCATGTTTAGCAACTCAGAACCCAGTTTTTCCCACATCAAACTCCGGAAGAAGAAGTGACTATTGTGCATGGGTGTCGGCCATGTTGTTTACTCTGTTCGTCAATGTAGGATGATCCCTTGCCCAAATCCCATGCCTTCTCATCAGCGAAGTTGGAGGGTTTTGAGGACTTGACAGTGACTATCAAATTATGTTTTTCCTACGTCAAAACTTGTTTTTTTGATAGTGTAGTCACTTGTTTTGTCCTCAAGGAGCTTAACAAAGAGATTGACAGGTTACAAAAGGCTTAAGCTCTCAAAATTTTAATCCCAACAAGCCAGAGAGAAAACTAAAACATTTCTGGTCTGAGGTAAAGCCACAAGTTTTGTTAAGAAAAAAACAATAAACTAAACAAGAACACATTTTTAAGGTGAAGTTCTGTAGTGACTTATCTAGAGTATGCTGGGTATGGCTGTGGTCTTGCTGCACCATCCCCAGCGATAGTCAGCATACCCACCTGTTAGGAAGACATCTGGTTTTCTGCTGTAGCACCTATGGGGTCAAAACTAACTATACCACCCACTTATACCGTGTAGTTGACTTTGTCTGAGCTCATGACTAATGTGTCTGAGAACAGAAGCATGTCCGGAGGGGGAGTAAGAAGATCTACTCCTATTAAGAGGTTCATGTTGTCAAGCTACCAGTCCAAATCCTCTCTCACCTCCTGCGAAAGGAGGACAAGAGAATTGATGGTTAGGAGACTGTGACCAAAACTCCCTCAGTCTCCACTGGAGAGACTGAAGGTGAAACTGCCTGTGAGGGACCAGCTTCTCTAGGGATGACAGGTGACCTGATCACGACTTGCCACTGCTGACCTGACTGTTCTGTCTAGACAGAAACTGTTGCACTGCCTTTCTGAGAGTCCGAGTGGAAGGCTCTTGCCGCTACTGTATCTATCAGCATGTCAGATATTTTATCTTTTGCTTGGGCTCGAAATTGGATATCTCGAGGTTTATCACGATCCCTAAATCATGACAAAACTCGAGAAGGAGATCCCTGAGAGCTCAAACTGCAAGCGAGAGCTCAGCAGGATGAGCCAGTCGTCGAGATACTTCAACAGACATATCTTTGGTGAACATGTCCAAGCTGACACTAGGGTAAATACTCTTGTGAACACTAGGGGAGAGGTCGAGAGCCCAAAACAGTGTGCCCTCAACTGGTATATCATCTTCCCAAGGACAAAGGGAAGGTACTTGCGTTAAGACTGATGGATGCATAATTGAACATATGCATCCTTTAAGTCCACTGTAAGCATGAAATTGTTCTCCCTGATAGAGGCAAGCACGGTTCGTGCCTTCCCCACCCCACCACCACCAATGGCAGCAGCTGGAGGGGAATGCCACCCCTAGCGTATCTCCTCTTTTCCTGGCAAAAAGGAGGACTGAAAGGGGTGCAACTGTATCCCCTTTGCCAGGAGAGAAGAAGGCTGGGCATTTCCACAAGTGCCCTTCAAACTAGACTTCTTATGGGCCAACGAAGAGCTAGCTAGACTTGAAGGTTTAGCTGCAGTGGATTGTGAAGAACCAGAAGTCTTCACCACTGCTTAGTGAACAAGGTGGTTGTTTTCTTCCACCCGACGCTTGTCCACCTCAGCATCTACCTGTTCTCTAGAGAAGAGAGATGTAGAACCCAGCTGAGTTCTGTTGCTTAAGGTCGGCACTGATTCGGTATTACAGACCTGGCGATCCAAGAGAGGACAGCGTCCCTTCTCTTCAGCACTAGGTTTGCCCACAGTTTGGTGGGCCAGGTAGGAAATGCCCTATCTCCAAACTGTCCCAGTCTTCCAAAGGCTGAGTCCTCCCCTGTAATGATAGCTCCAGAGGAGACAGCTGCTTGTTGCTGTGAAGGACCACAGATCTAATTTAGGAGGCTGCCATAGCAGTAGCCTTTAGGTTTGCTGCTTCCTGCTATGAGAGATATGCGTACACTCTCTACAGTGAGGTGCTGCAGCGAAAGACTGGGACCTAGTCGCACTAAGTCTGGGTCAACCTGTTTTGTCAGAAGTGACATCTCCAAGAGCATGTAGTAATGCCTCTGGTGAGGTAGAGGAGAAGGAAGCATCTTGTCGGAGCAATTGGACTGAAGTGAATTCTCTTGCCCTGAGACAACACTTGGTCCAATTTACTGTAACATAGCAAGAGCAGACCACAGCAACCCTGTCAAAACCTTGGGTTCCCTCTTAGGACCCTAAAAAGATTTGAGACAATAAGGGTGAGCTGCTGAAGAGGCTTTGATTGTTTCCCCGAGATCGTTGTGCTCGCGAATCAATGCCACAATCTCGCCAAAAGTCCTTTGTAACTCAGGGGTGTCCACATCTCTAGGCAAAGGACCCTCAAGTCCTTATAGAGCATGGTCCTCCCTATGTACTATCCCTACAGGAGGGAGAACCTCGCCAGACCCCCTAGATCTATCCTGAACAATGCAGTGCGTACATCTAGTGTGGCCTAAAACCTCACCAAGGACATAGGCCTTCATTGTTGAATTCTGGGGAGAGCACTCCACAGAGTTTCTCCTGTCCACCTCATCCCTCCCGGTAAAGTCGAAGGAAGTAGAGGAAAAAGGGAAGGGGGATTGGATGCCCCCGCTCACCCTTCTGGCTGCCAGTAGAAGGAGCAAGTCTCCTGCAATCACCAACCCACAGTGATGAAAGCAATGCGAGTCTAGGAGAGTGATTTTGCCTCTATTAAATGCTCTCCCAAGGAAAGTGTAGAGGTTCTCACCTCCCAATTGGAGCGCTTGCCCCTGCCACACTAGTTCATGTTCGAGCCTGGCTGGGTTGAGCGAGCAACTGGTTGGCAAGAACTTGCACTATCCTCATGATGCATCCCAGTCCTCTTCAAGGTCAAAACCTTGTGCAAAGAGGGCTGCAAAGGGAACCTCCTCCTAGGCTCTCCAGATACCTTGTCTCGTGAGACAAGGGAGAGCCACCTGCGTGACTCAACTCCTTCTCTTGCCGTGTGCTAATGTCCGGACTGTGAGATGTCTCTCCAGCACTGACTTTGGATGTGCATCCCTCCTTAGAGAGTCTCACACTCTGGAAGGCTCGCAAACAAGTCCTCGACACAGCCCTAGTCCTAGGGGCAGAACCCCCAGAACTAGAGACAGGAGCTCGAAGCGAGGTTTGCGGTTCTGAGGCTCCCGCAATGCTCGACCCTGGAGTCAGTGCAATGGTTCCTGCTCCCGAAGGAGTAGGAGGGCCAACGAGAGAACCAACTGCCTCCTCAGTGGGAGAAGGCAGACCCTTTGAAGTTCGTGGCAAGACTTCTTAAGGGGTGGAGAGGTTACCTTCCTCTTTTTAGGTTGGGAAGCCTTCGAAGAAGGGGGAGAGAGGAGGCGGCAGACGATAACAACAACAACGAAGACGATGATGCCTGGTGAGACCTCTTCTTCCTTGACTTCTTCATTAGCTTATGCAGGAGCGCTGTCAGGTCCCCCCAAGGGGCAGCAGATGGCTTGGCAGGAGCAGTGACAGGTCTGGAACTCCCAGTGGTTGGTACCAGAGGAGTTATCTCAGACACTATCAAGGGAGATAGTGTCACAGCGGGAGCAGGCAGAGATGCCACCCCAAACCTGGGGGGAGGTGGTACTGATGTAACAGGAGCTTGCAGATGGGGTGTGTACCCATTACCACTGAAGGTGAAGGAGTCACATTGATGGGGTGATGGGCAAACGCCATCGTTGGCACTGTGGTGATCCTATGTTGGGTCACAGTGGCAGTGGTGGTGGTTATGATAGAGTGGGTCACAGCAGTGACGCTATTCAAGTGGGCCAACAACCCCACTCACTGTTGGAGCTCCTGTTAGACCAAGGAAAGACTAAGTCTTCTCCAGCCCTGACACCGCACCTGCAGAAGTAAAAGTCAGGTCAATGGGAGGGGTCCTCTTTGCTCTGAAGGAGATAAATCCCTTTTGGAGTGGAAGGAGAGGCCCTCAGAGGAGTGTTGTCATGGTTCCCCCCCATCCCCCACCTCATTCTTCCTCCCTTGACAAGTCCAAAGAGGGAAGGTGAGGGCCAGATTTCTCCCAAAAGGGAAAAGCAAGCATGGAACGTTTGCCGGGAGAGAGATAACGACAACAAAGGGTCGGCAACCAAGGGTGTCATTGTGGGTGATTTACTCCCAGACAAAGTCTTGGCAGTCTTCCTCCTGTCAAACTTCCCTCACTGCTCCAAAGACCAATCACAACACTCCCCACAAGTACTAGACTAGAGTACTCATGCCCCCGGCAATATGTGCAAAGGGCGTGAGGGTTAACCTCAACCAGAGCGGAAATTGCAGCATCTCTTACTGTCCACCCCGGGACATATGCTGGGAGAAGGCAGTCCTCTTGGGCAATTGTGATTTTTGGGTTTGCATATTACATATGTAGATCTCAAGCACAAATATACACAATTATACAGAGATATTCACAAAGAACACTAAAAAACAGAAAGCTCCCACTGGGATATGTTGAAAGAAACAGTAAACAGTTGGGCAGAGTGATGAGACATTCGTCTACTCTAGGTGACGGCCGAACAGGGTGACCAGATATTGAAGATTGAAATAAGGGACACCTAAATTGGAGAGGTAGTTGAATATATATATATATATATATATATATATATATATATATATATATACATATATATATATATATATATATATATATATATATATATATATATATACATATATATATATATATATATATATATATATATATATATATATGTATATATATATATATATATATGTATATATATATATATATGTATATATATATATATATATATATATATATATATATATATATATAGTGTGTGTGTGTGTGTGTGTATATATATATATATATATATATATATATATATATATATATATGTGTGTGTGTGTGTGTATATATATATATATATATATATATATATATATATATATATATATATATATATATATGTGTGTGTGTGTGTGTGTGTGTGTATATATATATATATACAGGCAGTCCCCGGGTTACGACGGGGGTTCCGTTCTTGAGGCGCGTCGTAAGCCGAAAATCGTCGTAAGCCGGAACGACACTTGGAAATATGCCTTAAACTAAGAAAAAGTTAGAGAGACCTTACCTGTGTGACATGCAAGTATATTGCATGATGTGTAGTGTGGTTATTTCAATGGCAAAGGATGGTTCTTGAAGGTATAATTCTTTATTAAACTCTTGTGACACTATAAAGCACAATGTACTACACTTAATCCTTAGGTTAGATTATACACTAAACACTATATTATGCACTGTACACTACGTAGTATTTGGTAGATCCTGGAGTACACTAAAATCCCAGTCTGGTAGCTCTGGAAGGTAAAAGTATAACACAATTAGTACAAAATACTACACAAAGTCCTGAATGCAATATGTAAATTATAGATATCAAGAGTAAAAGAGTTAATGTATGTTAATTCCTTACTTTTAGTTTATAATTCCTTACTTTGAGTTATATCAAGAGTAAAAAAGTTAATGTATGTGAATTAATTCCTTACTTTTAGTTTAAAGTTGTCATGCTATGTAACCCTGGATGCACAAAGTCTTATGTGGCCCCATAGCCTACATCATTCAGGGGGTTCTGGAATGTACAAAAAATAATTAGTATGTCAGTAAGTACTCTATGCATAGTAAGTTACATACAGTAATATGCACCATACAGTGGTTTAATATCACATATATAACATGTATAAAACTTAGTTAATGTATGTTAATTAATTCCTTACCTTTAGTTTAAAGTTGTCGTGCTATGTAACCCTGGATGCACAAAGTATTATGTGGCCCCATAGCCTACATCATTTCAGGGGGTTCTGGAATGTACAAAAAATAATTTTGTCAGTAAGTACTCTATGCATAGTAGTTACATACAGTAATATGCACCATACAGTGGTTTAATATCAACTGGTATGCATAGTAAATGATTGGTCTACACCCCTGTTCAGCAGGAGTGTACAGTATGTACGTAATTCCATGAGGGACCTTGATCACTTATCCCATGTGAGAGATCTTGGTCACTTTTTTTTAGTATGTACGTATAAAACTTACTTAATGTATGTTTACTACTATGTATAATTCCTTACCTTTATGTTATGTAGTAACCCTGGACAAAGTTTTATGTGGCCCCATAGCCTGCATCATGGAGGGGGTCCTGGTTTTCTGGAATGTACCAAAAAAGTATCAAAGTTAAGTCATGTTATGTATGTTTAGTAAGTTACATACAGTAACCATACGTACAGTGGTTTATAACATGTATGTACATAATCAAACTTGGTTGGAAATTCCTGTAAAAAAAAGTTATGTACGTATGTAATACTACTGTATGTAAAAACCTTACTGTTCATACTTTGTTACACTACATGTTACATGTGATACGTATACTTTCCTGAAGGGTTTTTTCCATCCAAAAATGGTGCTTCTACTTGTAGTTATCCCTTGATGACACTTGTAGTAGTAACAACCTGGAGTTGTGTGAAAAATGTTGGTTCTGGAAGGAAAAAGTAACAAAATTAGTGTACAAAATATACACTACAGAAAGTTGTGAATGCAATATGTTAATTACTGTAGATATATCAAGAGTACTAAAAGAGTTAATGTATGTTAATTAATTCCTTACTTTTAGTTTAAAGTTGTCGTTCAATGTAACCCTGGATGGACAAAGTCTTATGTGGCCCCATAGCCTACATCATTCAGGGGACTCTGGAATGTACAAAAAATAATTTTGTCAGTAAGTCCTCTATGCAGAGTAAGTTACATACAGTAATATGCACCATACAGTGGTTTAATATCACATATAACATGTAGTATAAAACTTAATTTAGAAATTCCTTACATAACTTACCAACTTTTAGTGAGTCTCAAAGCTGTTACCTAGGTTGTGGGAGATGGAGGTGGAGGTATAGAGCATTCATGATAAGGATGCATTCCAAACCTAACTTCAGTGTGCTTTATCACAGATAACAGGCTAGGATGATGGGCAGTCTGGAATGAAGAATTAATATTAAAGGACAGTATGTAACCACTTAGGTGTACAAAATTTATTGTATGTATGCAAACATTAAACACAACTGAGAATTCCTTACCTTCAGCAAAATGAAGACATGTAGGCTATGTAGAGGTCTGGTTTATGTAAGTCACAGGTGCATGCCAGTCTGGAATGATAATGTAATAGTACATATGATTATATAGTATGTATGTTACATACATAACATGGTTATTACATATGTAATAATAAAACATTAATAAAAAAAAATGTCCTTACCAAATTCTAGTGGTTGGCTTGCTTACTGGGATGGCCATATGGTACATGAGAGTGGGTGGCTGGGCTATGGAGTGGGATGGGCAGGTGCTTGGGAGTCTGGAATGATAAAAAATATATAAAATGATAGTTACTACTACTGTAACTACTGCACATGTTATTACTGTTTGACATATGTAGTGTGTAATACGTATGTTCAATATAAAAAATGAAGAATTCTTTTACCTGAAGGAATGGGAGAGGTGATACTACTCGTATCAACTGATTTGGGCTCTGGAGAGGTGATACTCGTATCAACTGATGAGGGAACATCTAGATCTGGAAAGAATGATAGGGTACATAAATATATTATAAGGTGGATGTAATTGTAGCATATGTACACTTTTAATAAAATTTCTATTAGCAATTTATAAAACATTTTATACAAATTTGTTAAGGATTCCTTACCTGATGTATAGGGCGAGGCATCAAAACCATGGAAAGGCTCAGGGTCATCTGGGTCACTGTCACTATCAAAGGGGTCTGAAATGAAAAAAAAAAAAAATAATAAGGTTATGCAACATCAAACACATTGTACCACTATGTAAGTTAGTGTACGTATGTATGTAGGGTGTAAACAATTCCAACATGAAAATGAGGAAAGAAAAATGAAATTGCTTACCTGATTGTACACGTACAGGTGGGCGGGCTGATACAGAGGGTCCAGGTACAGGGGGATCTGGAACTGTCACCACTTCTGCAATAAAATTACAAATGATGAAAATTAATGAAGTTACAATTTACTCTTACATTTAGTTGTTACATTAAAAAATTAACACATTTTAATATGTACACTATGTAAACACATAAATTAGTAAAACAGTTCAGAATTCCTTACCAGGACTAGGAGTGGGAGGTGTTGGTACTGGAGACTTGTGAAAGAAAGTGTCAAGCCTGGACTGCACACTTCTCTTCGTCTGCTTCTCCTTCAGGGTCTCCTTGTAGAAAGTCACCAAATCCATGATTCCTCTCTTGATTTTGTCAAACCTAGAAACGTTAGGGTCTTCTGCCTCAAAAGAAGCCAAGGCTCTCTCCAGATGAGTAAAACCCTCTGACAAGCCTTTCACAGTTAATGACCTGGGTTTTGGCTCTGGTGCCGCCTCCTCTTCCTCAATCATTGTTGTTCAAGTTCAAGTAAGTCCTCTGCAGACAATTCCTCTCCATGGGAAGCCAAGCAGCTCTGTTACATCATCAGGTTCAAGATCTAGTTTCAGCCTCTTGCTTAGCCCATACGATCTTCCTCGTCACAGTCTCGACGTCTTCTGGCCTGGTCAAAGCCTTCAAAACTGTGCACAAACTGTGGACACAGTTTCTTCCAGGCCCCATTTAAAGTGGTCGTCTTCACCTCGTCCAAGCACTTGCAATGTTCTTCACTGCATCTGCAATGTTGTAGCCCTTCAGAATTGCTTCAGTGTCAACTCCTTGTTAGCTTCTATGGCCCTCAAAGCAAAAACGTTATGGTCCTTCTAAGGTAGTAAGCCTTGAAATTAGCTATTACTCCCTGGTCCATTGGCTGTATCAGCGATGTGGTATTGGGTGGGAGGTACACCACCTTCACATTAGGATGCATGTCGCTCAAATTTGAAGGGTGACCAGGGGCATTGTCCAGGACTAAGAGGGCCTTAAAAGGCAGACCCTTCGAAGTCAAATACCGCTCCACTGCTGGCACGAAATGGTCATTGAACCAATCTTCGAAGACCATTAAGGTAACCCAAGCCTTCCTTGTTTGATTTCCAAATCACAGGGAGTTGACTCTTGAAAATGCCCTTGAAAGCCCTGGATTCTCGGCCAAATACACCAGCAAGGGCTTCAGTTTCAAATCACCACTTGCATTGGCCCCAAACAGCAAAGTCAGTCGCTCCTTTCCAGCTTTATGGCCAGGTGCTGACTTCTCCTCCTTGGAAAGGTACGTTCGATTTGGCATTCTTTTCCAAAATAATCCAGTCTCATCCACATTAAAGACTTGGTCAGCCGTGTAACCACCATCCTTAATTATCTCAGCCAAACCACCTGGAAAACTTTCTGCTGCTTCGCTATCAGCACTAGCAGCTTCACATTATGCAAATTTGCACGAGCCTTAAAACGGTTAAACCAACCTCTACTCGCGGAAAATTCACCACCAGCACTGCCTTCGCCAAACTTTTTCACTACTGCCTCATGCGCGCCTCTAGCCTTCTCCTGGATCACACTTAAGCTCACCGGAACACGTCGCTGGTTCTGGTCCTCCAGCCAGATCATGAGCAATTTCTCCATTTCAACAATGCTCTGGCTACGTTGCTTCTCGTTTATCACCGTTGACTTCATCGGTGCAGCATCCTTAACATGCTTCAGAATACGTTCCTTGTCCTTCACAATGGTTACCACCGTGGTCCTGCTCAAGCCTAAAGAACGGCCTATTTCGGTGTTAGTTTCTCCCTTCTCCGAACGCTTTATCACGTCATATTTGACCTCCATCGTGATGACCTTCCTCTTCTTGGATGAACTATCATCGGAGGAAGTACTTTGGCGTTTAGGAGCCATTGTAAATTTGCGAAAATGGCAAGGAATTTCAGCAACGTCTTAGCACACAACCTAGTAAAGAAATGCAGGCAGGCACGCGATTGAAGTGGCGTCCTTTCGTATTGTTACGCTTGGCGTCCTCGACCGTCCGAGGTCGTTGTTCGTCAATTTACCATACAGTTTAATAGCGTTAATTAATTTATGCACCTCCGCTCAAAAACTAGTTCTGCATATGAGGTATCGTTAAAAAGCATAACAAAACGTCGTAACCTTGGAATTTGTGTTGTAATCTAACCAGAAACTTAGTTTTTTTAATTATGTACTGGAAACAAGCAATGATTTTTCATTATATTTACGCTTTTGGACTGTTTTAAACTGCGCATCCCAAGCTAGTGTATTCATTCGCCCGCAAACTAGTTCCGCATATGCGGCGTCACTAAAAAATTCAAAAAATACGAAAAAAAAAAAGTGTCAAAATCATCATAACCTCAAAATTTTTGTTGTAATGTAACCAAAAACATATTTTTATTATGTACTGTGCTAAACTATAAAGGATTTTTTATCATAGCATGCGTTTTTTAAAAGCGTCGTTAACTCGGAGCGTCGGAAGCGTCAGCGTCGTAACCTCGGAACAAGCGTCGTAACCCAGGACGGAATTTCCATTGAATATTTAAGAAAAAGCGTCGTAACCTCGGATGTCGTAAGCCGGAAACCGTCGTAACCCGGGGACCGCCTGTAATATATATATATATATATATATATATATATATATATATATATATATATATATATATATATATATCTATATATATATATATATATATATGTATATATATATATATATATATATTATATTATATATATATAGATATATATATATATACTATATATATATATATATATGTATATATATATATATATATATAGTATATGTGTAATATATATATATATATATATATATATATATATATATATATATATATATATATATATATATATATATATATATATATATATATGCTATATATATATATATATATATATATATATATATATATATATATATATATATATATATATGTATATATGTATATATATATATATATATATATATATATATATATATATATATATATATATTTATATCAATCTTCAAGCTACAAATGTCCTTTTTTAATATCTAAATTCACTTTACCTCCCAATTGATATATTTCATATATGTACCGAAGGGGAATTTTTTAATTGATAATAATTTCGTCCCCCCATGGGATCGAACCACCGTCCAAGTGGACGGGGACGAAATCAGGACAGTCAGTGACGCATCACTAGAACTGTCCTGATTTCGTCCCCGTCCACTTGGTCGGTGGTTCGATCCCATGGGGGGACGAAATTATTATCAATTAAAAAATTCCCCTTCGGTACATATATGAAAATATATCAATTGGGAGGTAAAGTGAATTTAGATATTAAAAAAGGACATTTGTAGCTTGAATTGATATATAAATGGATCACGGTTCGATGTGATAATTATTCATATATATGTAGCGGTATTACTCTTCCGCACACAGCCCTAAGGTAACGTTCGCCGACTTGGAGGCTGTACTTTGGAGATTTAGACTTATATAAATTTTTCTTACCTTGCTGAAAGCTCTTGATATTGAATTAGCAAAAAGGGTTATCGTTTTGGATGAGAAATGAAGATTGATATATTCTTAAAAAGGTTTATTCTTCGCTCTGTGATTCTATAAAAGTTTCCACCTTCTGGGCTCTTGGACTGATAAAGCTTAATTGGCACTTGAAAGGCACTTTGTTGCAATTACGAGTCTATAGCACGAGGGAATTTTACTGAGTATTGATTATCACTTATCACTGTCTATAGATTGATTCGCACACCACACTTTGCGCTTATTTCTTCTTCTCTGGATTCTTCTTTGCTGCTTCTCTCTGTCTCTTCTTCTTCACTCGTTCTCTGTTCGGCTGCGGCACCACTCGCCTGTTCTTGCTTGTGCTCTCCCCCCTCTCTCTCCACTCTGGCGTTTTCTTCTCTGCTCCCTTTTCTTTCTCTCTGCCTTCCTCTCTCTCTGTCTGCCTTTTTATTCGGATGATATCTTTTTAGCACCGCCTTTGGATTTCTTGGGTTTGGACTGGGTGTGGTAACTTCTGAAAGACTTCTTGTGTCTTAGCGGCTGCCAGCTTGTATACCAACCGCCTTCCTGTCATATCTTTCACAATGATTCGTAGGCTGTGAATTTGTATACGCCTCCTTCTTCATGTCCTGGCTTCTTGGGGGCGTATCCATTCGGTAACCTCATAGGTCATTCGTTGATACCCCTTTTGGGCTGTCTTATGACCAACACTCATGGCTTTTGATTCGTCGATACTAGAGGCCTGTCTTTGGAAAGGTGGAGCTCTGAAGAGTTTGGTACTTCCCTCTTTCTAACAACGGGTCATAGAATTCCTTTTTAACGTATGCCAGATGGCTCTCTCTGACCTGTTCACGAAGGGAACGGCGATTAGTCATAGGCGCTAATGAGAGTAGTTTCCAATTTCTCGAAGATGCCTGGGCGATATCGCTGGTCACTAATCGCTGTTACGGACAGGGGTTTTTTTGGAGATGGAAACCACATGGCTGATGGCTAAAAGCCTTAATCGTTTGGAGTAACAAAATCCCTTCGCTAAGAAAAATCATTATCTTATTCCCTTTTCTTCTCTTATTATCCTTTTGTGCCTTTTTCTTAAGTATTTTATTAAGTTATTGTCTTTTGTAATAACGTCACTGTGCCACACTATTACATATATATATATATATATATATATATATATATATATATATATATATATATATATATATAT
>NC_061091.1:47487555-47510055 GCF_015104395.2 Macrobrachium nipponense
CGTGAAACAGAGAAAGACAGAAGAATCCCCAGAAGAAGAACAGGTGCAAAGTGTGGTGTGCGAAGCAATCAAAGACAGTGAAAGTGACAACCTCAAACTCAGTAAAATTCCCTCGTGCCTATATACTCGTAATTGCAACAAGTGCCAATTAAGTTTTATCAGTCCAAGAGCCCAGTAACTCAGAAGGTGGAAAAACCTTATAAGAACCCCTAACGAAGAATAAAACGTAATTTGTATGAATATATCAATTTCATTTCTCATCTAAAAGTAGAACCCTTCCTTTTAACGAATTCCAGATTAAGAACATTGAGCAAGACAAGAAGAATTTATATAAGCCTAATTCCCCAAAGTACAGCCAATGTCAAACGACGAAATGGGAAATTTTCTGCTTACTGGTACAATGAATCTTCCTCTATAACAGAGAGAACGTCCGGAATGTCAAGGCTAAGCCCAGCTACACAGGTTAGCAAAGTTGATGTAGGGAATGAATATAATTATAGACCATTATTTCTAGCACATGTCGGTCTAGAGAAACCTATTGTTACATTCTTTGATACAGGTAGTCCTAAGAATATAATGTCAGAAAAGGTGTATCGATTGTATTTTTCTCACCTAAGTTTGAACCCAGCGGTAGATTGTAGAATCACAGACGTCCAGGGTAATGATATCCACGTAATTGGACAGTTAGATTTTCCATTTAGGCTAGGAAGAATTGCTCTAAGAGAAAATGTTCTGGTAGCCAGAGATATACAATTAGCTTTTGCTCATTTGCTGATAGGTTATCCAACTATGGCTAGACAAGGGATAAGCATTGATGCCCCTAGAGAACAACTAGTGATTAACAACGGTCGTGAGATTTCTAGAATACCAATATGCAAGTTAATTAAAAGAACCCAGACTACAGAGAATCCCACCGCTGCCACCAATAAATCTGTGACGGTACTTACTTTCTTTGCACAGATCTAAGGTAACGTGTGCCGTGGAGGCTGTACTTTGTTGGGGAATTAGGCTTATATAAAATTTTTCTTCTTGTCTTGCTCAATGTTCTTAAATCTGGAATTCGTTAAAAGGAAGGGTTCTACTTTTAGATGAGAAATAAATGAAATTGATATATTCATACAAATTACGTTTTATTCTTCGTTAGGGGTTCTTATAAGGTTTTTCCACCTTCTGAGTTACTGGGCTCTTGGACTGATAAAACTTAATTGGCACTTGTTGCAATTACGAGTATATAGGCACGAGGGAATTTTACTGAGTATTGATTGTCACTTTCACTGTCTTTGATTGCTTCGCACACCACACTTTTGCACCTGTTCTTCTTCTGGGGATTCTTCTGTCTTTCTCTGTTTCACGGCCATGCCACTGCCGTTCTCCCCTCAGGCTCCCCGGTTGTTCTCTCTCTTGGCTTCTCCTCCCCGTTCCCCTTTTTTCTCTGCTCCTTTTCTGCTTGGCTCTCTCTGTCTCGCCTTTTGTTTCAGTTGAAATCTCCTTAGCCCCGCCTTTGGATTTTTGGATTTTGACTGGGTGTGGCATTTTCTGAAAGACTTCTTGTGCCTTAGTGGCTGCAAACATTATACAAGACCGCCTTCTGTCAGGTCTTCTACAGTAATTCGTAGGCTTTGAATTTGTATACGCCTCCTTCTTCATGTCCTGGCTTCTTAGGGGCGTATCCCTTTAGTAACCTCATAGGTCATTCGTTGATACCCCTTTTGGGCTGTCTTATGACCAACACTCATGGCTTTTGATTCGTCGATACTAGAGGCCTATATTTGGGAGGGTGGAGCTTTTAAGAATTTGGTATTCCCTCTTTCTTTTTAACAACGGGTCATAGAACTTCCTTTTTAACGTATGCCAGATGGCTCTCTCTGACCTGTTCACGAAAGGAACGCCGATTAGTCATAGGCGCTAATGAGAGTAGTTTCCAATTTCTTTCTCGAAGAGATGCCTGGGCGATATCGCTGGTCCACTAATCGCTGGTTACGGACAGAGGCTTTTTGGGGGAGATGAAAACCAGATGTCTAATGGCTAAAAGCCTAATGTTTTGACGTAACAAAACAATCCCTTCGCTCAAGAAAAATCATTATCGTATTATTCCCTTTCCCTTTCTTCCTTATTATACCGTTTCGTGCCGCTTTTTCTTAAGTATTATTTAAGCTTATTGTCTTTTGGTTTGGAAATAAACGACACTGTGGCCACCACTAATTAATAATATTATATGTTATTATAAATATATATAATATATATTATATATGTTAACCTATATTATATGTATGTGTATTCATGTATTATATATGTATGTGTATATTATTATATATATATTATAATTTATAATATATACTATATATGTATATACGTATAATATGTAATAGTATGTTATATATGTTATAATGTTAATATCATATATATACTAATATATACTATATATATATATATCATTGATATATTAATACCTATTAGTATAATAGTTCTGGCCTCTCCTAGAAATTTTTTCTTGACTGGGGATAATGATCTTATTCCTACCACTGCTGCAGCTGAGACTGCTTGTTTATTTAATTTGTGGTGCTGTTGATCCATGCTGTCGCACATCCCTCGCTTCAAATCACTGTCATTTTGCCACTCTGGTCTATACATTTTCTCTTCACTTTTTTGTTACACTTTTTGTCGGACATACTGCCTCATGTTTAAAAAATCAAATACCAAGACAGATTTGTTCGTTCTCGGCCCACTGCACTGTTGCCAATTTTGGGCGGCCGCCTTTACCCTGTATTTTGCAAAATTTCACTAGTATATTGTAATTTTTTTCAAATATTGAAAATACGGGACAAAAGGCGTCCTGGGGAGGATCCATACGGGACATGGGACAAATGTCATAAATATGGGACAATCCCGTCAAATACGGGACGTCTGGTCACTCTGCGACCGAAAGCAAATTGATTGTCAGCAGTTTGTATGATACATCATCCCCATCTAAAAGAGCCCCGTTCACTAATATAGACTCCTGATGGTAATGCAATAAGAAGATCGCTTTTTGTAGTATGCGAGTTGCGGTTGTATTGGGTCTTCTGAATTGAGGGGTAGATAGAAGTAAGTACCTGTTCAGGGACCAAGTAATTGGAAGTCTTTCGGGAATGGGTCTTTGTAGAGCAAAAGACCACAGCAGGGAAGTGACAACTTCTATGCTGGAGTCAATCCCAAATCCATAAAGCAAGGGTTCCATTACTGCTGCCTTTTATGCCATGATTGTTGTAACCACAAGACGTTTGTCTTCAAAAAGGTATACAAGAAAATTGAAAAGTGTATTAATAGAAATCTTGATTGGGCTGTCTTCCTTACAGACTGGTATTGTTAGGTAGATGATGTCGAATTTTTACAGTGGGGTACCTAGAAATGTTGGGTGAGTAGTTTTCACGGTAGCTAATATTTACAAATTCCATACTTGAAGTTCTCAGCTCAGAAAGGAGGATGCATAAACAACATTCCTTCCTACTTTCTACAGTAAAAACAGAGGACAGTACTGGAATTTGTCTTTTTGCCCATTTTTGAAGTACGTAATAGGAACCAATGCCTGTTTGGTCAATTTGGGGCTATTAAGTAAGCTGTTCCTATGAAGGTTAGGAGTTTGTTCAAAGCATCCAAAATCCTGGACAATGGGGCAAAAAGATGTGTTGTCCTCTGCTTGTTCCAGTCTTGAAGGAGGGACTCTCTTGCTGTTGCTTGGCTGTCTTAAGTTCTCGTATGTGGCGAACAGTTCCACTTCCAGTTGTGGAAGCATATTGACTATTGTTTAAAAAGAGTGGTTGTCTAATCTCCAATCTGTTGAGGTGGTTGTTTTTCTTGATAGAGAGTCTGCTATTACATTGAGAGACCCTGTGAGGTGAATTGGAGACAGATGCCACTATTTTTATCTCTTATCAGAAGGTAGTTAGCATTATCATATTGAGAGGAGATGAGTGTTATGCCGAGTTCTTGATGCAGGACATTGCAGTCATGTTGTTTAGAACCAACAGAATATGAATCTATCCAGCTCCAGGAAATTGATTTGAGAATTCTTCATAATACCTGACCACCTCCCTTCCACCTGACAATTCTCCCAATGTCTTCCCCAGCCTGTCAGCATGACATCTGTGTGTATATTGTCGCTCTTACAGATGGAGGAGTCAGGGTAACCTGTTTCGCCAGAGATTCCTTCTGGGTCCAAGGCCAAAATATCTCCCCAGCTTTCTGATACTTGTGGCGAGATCAGTCTCTTATCTTTTTTCTTGCGTGCGATAGCCAAAATAAAAAAAAAAAATTTCAATTGCAATCTGAGCATTGGATCTATTAATGATTCAAATTGCAGCAGACCCATTGTGCATTCTAATTGCCATCTGGAAACTGGGCTGTGCCAGGAACCTTTTGAGTTTTTCCTTATTCTGTTCTGAGTTTTGCTTGGAAGAGACAATAGGCCCTGAAGAGTACAGTGATACCTCAGGATACGAAATTAATCCGTTCCGAGGCAGCCTTCGTAACCTGAGCTTTTCGTATCTTGAACCTCATTTTACATGTAAATTGCCTAATTCGTTCCAAGCCCTACAAAAGCACCCTAGTAAATTATATTTCCAGGCTTACAACACGTTCCAGGGTTACGACGCCGATCTGACGGAAGAAATATGACTCCAAAAAGGCAAAATACTGTACATACTTGAGTAATATTCAACTGCATGTAATGTTCTACCCCATTTTTACTGCAAATATTAGGACTTTAGCATATGTCCCTTAGCAATAAACCTAGCCTATGTTAGCAATTGCTACTGTAGCCTAGTCTATGATTCTGACATCTAAACCTAAGAAGCTAAAAGCTTAGAATATGCCAATAAAATGTATAAATAATCGGTATGTATTAATTTCAAATAATTATTAATTAATCATTAACTATAATCATCAAGTATAATACACAAAAAAAAAAAAACTTCCAACCTTTTGTTTACGTTCAGCAATTACGAGTACTGTACAATCGCCAAGCAACCACTTTTACCTAGCACTCAGTAAGTAATCATAAATTTTCATTATCTCTCTTCATCTACTGAAAATACTAAACAGTATAGTAACCATTCATTTCTTTTCTTTATTCTATCTTTACCTAATGGAGATACAGAGTTACTGACAGCTATAATGAAACACATAATATTAAAACAGAAGAAGAAGTCTAGAAAATATTTGTTGGCTTCAATGATAGTAGTCTGATTTATTTTATATTTAATAATATCTAATTCACTATTTTTTTTATTAAATGTATTTTATGTACTCATTTCAAATAATTATTAAGTAACCATTAACTATAATAAACAAACAAACAAACAAAAAAGCTTCCAATCTTTTGTTTACGTTCAGCACTTACGAGTACCGAACGATCGCCAAGCAACCACTTTTACCTAGCACACACTATAGTAATCAAATTTTCATTATCTCTCTTCAACTACTGAAACTACCAAACAGTATAATAACCATTCATTTCTATTCTTTATTCTATCTCTACCCAATGTTTTTTTCTATTAAATTATTGCATGAATAAGTTTTTCAATTTACAGCATCCTTTTACCAATAGAACACATAGAGCACATGGGGTAGATGGTGACCAATAGGAGAGCAGGATCTTATGGCGGTGACTAGCATCAGGAACCAATGGGAGAGCGGGAGGATGGTGGCGAGTTTACTCAGTTGGCGGTGTGCGAGTTTTAAAATTGTTCTCGGTGGTCTGGGCGAATCTCAGGACTTTACAGCAACATCCTTTCATAACCTGAACTATTTTCATATGTAGAGCCAAAAAAATCTTCGTATTTGCTATAGTAACTTGAATTTTTCGTAAGTTGAGACTTTCGTATGTCGAGGTACCACTGTATTCCAATACATTCCCAGCCACTGAAGCATCTGCTGGGTATGAGGCAGGATTTTTTTCCAATTTATTATAAAATCTTTTGAGTGGAGTCTGTTGACCACTGCTCTTAGGTTTTCCAAGCACACTTTTCTTGTGGACCCCCAGATTATCCAGCCGTGTAGGTAAGCTATCAGTTGTATTCCTTCTTTTTTGAGTTCCCAGACAACTACCATTATTAATTTTGTAAAATTTCCTGGGGTAATTTTTAGCCTAAAAGTCATGGCTTTGAATCCGTATATATCTTTCTCTATCCAGAACCCTAGGAAGGGGTAAAAGGTAGCGTGAGAGGGGCATGCCAGTATGCATCTTTCAGATCTATAGACACTCTCCAAGTCCATTTTGGAGTGATTGAATGTTTTTGGGTAACAGTAGTCATCCGGAACTATTGGCAAACAATGTGCTTGTTCAATGTTGATAGGTTATGGATCACTTTTCATTTGGAGGAATCCTTTTAAGGAGCACTGAAGAGATGTGCTTGGTGGTGAATATGAAAGAACACCTTTAAAGGAGGGAATGGGACCATTTCCACCCCAGCCTGTTGAGAATAATGCTGTTCCCCCAAGGAGAAAGGCTCACATTCCCTGTGGTGTCTGAAGCCAACCCCCGACCCAACAATCCCCTTTGGTATCCCCCTCTTCCTCTACCTTTTCCCTTGATAGGCATTTCAATTGTTGCTTTTCCTTTATAAGATGATTTTTGGACCTTGTGAAAAGGTTGTCCTTGCTGATGTGGTAGTTGTCCCTTCTAACCACCTACCTGTATATGAGGAAAACTTTTGGAGGTGACAGAAGGCTTATATGATTTCTAATTAAAGCAGGCCTTTTTTGGATTGGGAAAAGGGAAACTTTGGGCTTTTTGTTTCCTGAATTCCCATTTTCCCAGAAAAGAGTACAATTTTGTTGGCGTGCTTGCCTATGAGTTACAACAGAACCTCAAACTGGTCCCTGCAGAAGGATCTAGACTATATTGAAGCAGTCACATTGGGAAGAGACTTGTAGCCTTCCAATATTTTCATTCACACTGTAATGTGCCAGTCTAAAAAGTCATAGTGTTTCCCATAGGGTTCTTATTGTTCTGGACTCTTCTGGAAGCTTTTAGGTGGCAACTTCTAGCAAGGTGGAAGAAATTAAGCTACTGAGGAGTTGAGTCCTAGCATGGAATTCTGATGAAGCTGTCTCATATGAGATTCTTTTCATAGGAGTCCCAAGTTGCTGAGTAGTTACATCTAACGGGAGCCTTTTCCTTTCAAAAGGGAGTTGAAGCATTGATCATTCCTTGGTGGAATTTTTTGAAACTGGGAGGATTGTGGCAAATAGTTTTTGTTTTGCCATTGACTCCCGTTTTCTAGTTACATACTACATAGTTCTGGAAGCCTGCCTTCACATGGTTGATTATTTTAAAAGTGAAGGGACAGAAGGCTGGGGATACTTAGTGAGCAAGTTGGGTTTTAATCATTATGGGAGTATAAATCCATTTTCCACTGACCTGGTAAAGGTTGTCATCTGTCTGTTAATGCTTTATCCCCAAGTAAGAGAACAGTTTCCTCTTGAGGTTTCTCTGTCTGGTGAGGGTGGTACTAGGCACCATTCTTTACTAGGGAATGCTGCATGGTTTCTAAACTACACATGTATAACGTCGATGATGGTTTTCTCTCATTAATTAGATACTTACCACCAGGAGAGAAAATGCACATAGAGACGTCTTGCCAAAGATTATTAATATCATTGGGGAGCCCGTTATATTTTGATCTAAAGTTTTGTAGTCCAAATTGGCCATTTTGTTGGTTCCAGTTGGAATTCTAACCTTAAACTTTGTTTTGGGTAGAGTTTGTTTCCACTCTCCCTTTTAGGTTGCAAGATGCAGTACTTATACCCTTTGGGGTTTACATCACTGACTTGATTTCTTTCATTTTCTGTTCGGAATCGTGCAATATGTCCATAGTATATTGCCGTTCTGTGGCAAGGTCATATTTGATGTTGCTTATGATTTCCATGTGGAATTGATCGAATGTTGCAAACTGTGTTTCCCTTTTGGGAGAGCTTGCATAATCTGACTGAATGTCCACAGATGAATGTTACAAGGGGGCAGAAGTCCTGGGCGAGTTACCATACCCCTCCGAAAATATAGTAATTTTAGTTGGGGTTGGGTGGATCCTTGTATCCCTTTCGGGGGAAGGCTCCTGTTCAGTTTCCTGAAAGCTGGATAGGAGAATGAAATCCTTCTGGAAGGTTTCTCCCTTGATTAGCTGAAAGTTGTGTCCCTGGTCGTCTGGGTTCAGTAAGGTAATTTCAGTGGCAATATCTACATATTCTTTTTTAAGAAAATGACCTCCAATTGAAGATTCTATTTCATCCGCAGGGTTAACCTGGGAGGTATTGGGGACTGGTGTTACTGGGTTTCGGCCGGCTAATGCCGTTTTTTAACGACAGGACTTTGACATTCATACCACTTAATAAGGTGATTTGGGACATCTCCAAACCGCATATGATTTTCGCCTCTGACCTTCGGTTTTGTGACGCCAGGGCAATTTATCCCGAAAATAACCATTTTTCAAATTCTATCTCCTCCTTTGATATTTAATATTAAGACCTGGGATTACTACCATATATAGACCTGATGTAGACCTCCAATCAAATGGAGAGTTTTTTTTTCTAAAAGTCATTTTTTTGCAAGATATGAATTTTTCAACATGGTAAAAAAATAAACCCTATAAATCATGAGAAAAAAATTTATAAAAAAAAAAGACGAAACAAAAATTGGAAAAAAGGGCTCTATTTGATTGTTCTATAATGTCTTTCTGAGTTATATACCAAATTCCAATGTTATAGCTTTAAAACTAAGTGAGGAGATAGATTTTGAAGGTCAATAAGTATAGTTTTGTGATACGGGCGTTCAAAGTTTTCCTTCGTATTTCTATATAGACAATGTTAATAAATAATGATTATTATGAACGTATATTTCTTTTTTGTGTATTAATAAACCAAAACTCTTTTATTTATCATAATTTAATCATAAATGATGATCCCTTTGCTCATATATCGTAGCCTGGGGCACTGCTTGAGGCAAGATGGGGCACTCCTTCCTACGTAACCCCCTCTCTCCCCTTCACTAACTCGGCTTATTACTGCGAATTTTCTTCTGTATGTTAGCGAGATGTTTTCCTTGTATTTTCCTCTTTGGCAAGATGACATTCTTGCCGAAACAAAGATAAACAAACGTAAATGCAAGAGAATGTCAGAGGTGAGACTCGAAGGTGTACTCTCTTTTTACAAAGACAATTTAATAAATCATGATTATTATGAATTTCATATTCCATTTTGGGTATTAAAAAACCAAAACTATGTTATTTATCATAAATGAAGATCTCTTTGCTCAAAGATCGTAGCCTTGGGCACAGTGTGACGTGTACTGTCAGGCAAGAAGGGGGCGTTACTAAGCAACCCTCCCCTCTCTCTTCACTAACTACGCGTATATTATGATATTCTGTAATAATACTTGGGCGATTTTTCTTCGTCTGTATGTTAGCGAGATGTTTTCCTTGTCTTTTCCTCATTGGCATGATGAACTTCTTGCCGAAACATACATAAACATACGTAAAAGCAAGCGAATGTCACGAGGTGAAACTCGAACGTCTAATCTACTTGAAGTCTATGGTCCAACTGATTCATGATTGAATTAGATACTCGCTTATGCGAGCCACGGAATCTCTACAGATGCCATTTCTCATAATTTCTTTGCCAATAGTTATCAAAATTTACGATAACAGAAGAAATATTGCATTTTCTTGTACGGATGAATGTTTTAGGCTTATTGAGTTAAGTTTACTAATTACCCTGTAACTACGAAAGTAAGAGGAATTTTGACGAAATATTTCGTATACGTATTCTCAATTGCCATATGAAGCTCCATGAATTTTTTCATGACTTTGCATTTTTCACCCTATACCACCATATATAGGGGTTCCGGCCGGCCCCCTTAAAACTTGCTGCCAGGAGCTTTCTAAAAATTTGCACATGTTTGGCGACCAAACAAATTTTTCTTTTTTACAAGAAATATGCTCATGGCCGTACCCACTGGCAAAAACTGAACTGAACAATTTGCTATGGAACACATGACCTGATGGTCATGCCTAATGGTGGCCCTGTAGTAAAAAACCAAGTTGTTATTAGAAACTAATCATGCAGTATTCTGTTAATCCCTGTATCATTAGCATGGTCCATCTTACTGTTATTTATTACAAGTGTGTGCATTACTTAGTTGTTAGTTCTTTTGCCATGGCTATGTGAAATTTTAATTTTAAATTGTCATGCCATTCAGACTCATTTTCTGTGAACTAATTTGTTTACCTAACCCAAGCTACTGTTTTATATGGCTTAGGTTGAAGCTTTTAGTATAATCTACAGTAAGCTAAGCGTAGAGGATTTCTTAGAGGGTGCTTGCTTAACTTATTCAAAGCCACTGCTTATTCTGCTTATTCTAGGCTTATTTAAAACCTAAGGATATAAACTATTAAAGAAAATAACCCTCTTATAATCTGGTTTTCTGCTTTATGTAGCCAAGACTCATTTCATGTCTGATACTCAGCCCATGCTGTTTCTAAACTAGCAGTAGGATATTCCGTTAAAAAGGGATTCCTATTAATCTGGTTAGGGTACTGTCTGTTCTAGGTTTATATCACTTTTAAGGATATAGGCTTTGTAAAACGTTACTGGTATGTAGCCTTACAGATAGGCTACCAAGTTGTAAAAGCTAGGTTACAGTTTATTCAACCTAGAATACAGTTTTAAAAGCTAGAATACAGTTTATTCAACCTAGAATAGGCTTATTTATTCTTTCTTAACCAAGTATAGAATAGGACCTAATCCAGATTATTGACAACATTGAAATGTATAGGTTATATAAAACAAACTTACTAACAAGTACCTATATAGTTAAACTACTATTTTTGTCTAACCCAAGTTGTTGTTTATTTCCAATCGTAGGTTGTTTGGTATACTATATAAAACAGTAAACCAATACGTATTGTTATAGTCATGCTATCACTTACTGTAATCTAGGAGACTGCCTAATCCAGAGATTTAATTTACACTTGAAGGAATGGGTTACGTAAAAGCACAATTACCTTAGTGTGCATGCCAAGTGATATCTGGACCTACTAGCCCTGCTATCCAAGGTACAGAGAGAGAAATTGACCTATGGCACAATCCTTGGCCAGTCACATGTCGAGAGGTATCACCAGGCAGTGGAAGTGCTGGCACTTCATGCCTGGAGACTATACAGTGCCTCCTTTGAGTGAGAGGGTTTTCTCAACACTTAGTGAAGGTGCCTGGGACACCTGTGAAAATCCAAAGCAGCTGTATACCAGGGAAAATGGGCCTTTCTTTGTATTTGGTATTGTCAACTTGATATCTCTGGTCAGAGCATCTCTTCAGTACATAGCAGACTTTCTTGTCTTTCTTCACCAAGAGAAGCATCTCTCAGTTATGGCAAATAAGGGCTGTAGAGCTGCTGTTGGCCAAGGGAGTATTTCTTTCATCCTTTGGGAGATCTCCATGCTTTTGAGAAGCTTCAAATATTCTTACCCACCCAGGGAACTCAGAACCCTGAGTGGAATGTGACTCTTTTGGAAGAGCCTGACTCGAACACCATATGAACTGTTGAGAGAGTCATCAGACAGGGCTCTGACCTTTAAGACTTTTCTTGCTTACTATGGCATTGGCAAAGAGAGTAAGCATGCTTCATGACCTTTCTTTTGATGTTAAGCACTTGAGGGGAGGGGGATCTATTACTCTAAGGTTTGTCCCAGATTTCGTAGTGAAGACTCAGAGTCTGCCATCCCCTGATGCCAGGTTAGAAACCTTTTGAATGACTTTGTAGGAAATGATTGAGACGAGGTGCTATTGTGGCCAGTTATGGTGCTGCGGTACTACCTGAAGAGAACTCAGCAACCCAGGCCTGGGTGTCAACACTTTATTTATTTATTTATTTATTTTTTAGCTCGACCTAGAAAGAGGAGTCCAAGAACACAATGTCTATCGAGTTTCCTGAAATGGTCAAGCGGGTGTACTTTGATGAGGTAGACAGGAGTGCGGTTTGGGGAGGGCTCACAAGTCAGGGTCATTGCCCCACCCCTCACATTCAGGAAGAACTTGTTGGTTGAACAGGTATTAAAAGGCGAAGGGGGGGGGGGGGCAGTTGTGGTCTCGCTAGACCACATTCTTGTTGTTCTACCTTTGGGACATTACTGATTAGTCCTTGGACATATTTTCCTTTGGTCCTTTGCTGGCTGCCCAACAAGTTGTGTTGTTCATCCTGCTCCCCCTAGGTGGTTCATTAAGTGAGAGAGAATGTGTGTGACTGATCTCCATTTTCTCTTTTACCTTTCTTGCAGGGCAGAGACAGGTAGCAAGCCATCACACGCTGGATGGACGAATCATACAGGTGAGTCAGCACAACAGGGAGACACTGTCGCATTTTTGTTGACTTTAGATACATGCCCCCCCCCCTACCTCTCTCTAGACAAGAGAGAGAGAGAGATTGACAATGAAACAAATTTGTTGGTTTTATTAACAAGTTTTGCTGTCTCTGACAGTGTTGGGTTCATCCAAGCCCTCATGAAGGTAATGATGCAAATTCATTACTGAAAGTCCAGAATGTAATAGTTGCAACATTCTATATGTTCAACAAGATAGAAATGCAAGATTCCTTGCTCAGCTCTTCCAGGCCAGGAAGGCTTTCTCTGGTCAGAAGAAATAACTAGTCGGTTCAGTTTTGCCCAGACTTCCCCCACCAGTGGGTAAGTCTCCTATGTAAAGAACAAGGGTTTGTATTAGTGTAGAAACAAATAGCAAATTTCTGGTACGTGCCAAATGGCAAAATGGAGTGCTGACTGACTAGTGAAAGGGGCTTCCTCCTACCATCAGTAGTTAACAACCTTGTCTGAAAGTTGGATGGTCGTTCCAGCTTGCATTCACAAGCTAATTCCTATGTAAAGAATCAGGTTTGTATGTTAGAAAAAATACATATAACTTTAAAAATTTTAACTTTTGCAGAAGACAGATCTAAGCGGTCACCATCCCCAAGAGGCAGGTCACCATCACCAAAACGATCATCACAGAAAGACCATAAAAGCTCCTCATCTTCAGGGCGTGACAGTCAGTAAGTGAAATGTCAAGCGTCAGTAATTTGTCCTTTATATGAATTTATGTACTGCATGTGTGGATAAATTAATTTTTCCTTTTTATTTAGAAATTCTTATCATCATACATATATATTTAGGTAGTTTATCATTTGCAAAATTTCTCTCTCTCTCTCTCTCTCTCTCTCTCTCTCTCTCTCTCTCTCTCTCTCTCTCTCTCTCTCTCTCTCTCAATGACTGTTGACTTGTTACCTCCTTTGGAGCCTTAAAGGATGTTAGCTTGGGAGAAATGTCCCAGTGCTTTGATTATGTTAGACATCAAAGCCATGACAGCTTTTTATCTCAACTGGTGACCTTGCAAATCATATTAGGCCTTTTTTCCTTTTAGAAACTTTTATCTTTCTTTCCTTCTATCAAAACAGATTGTAAGATGAACACTAAAATGATTTGGAAGGTGAACAGTTCTGCTCATATGTACTACTTTGATGGAAGTGGGAAGTAGCATGCTTCTCCACCATTAAAACTTGATTACCTGACATGACTGAGTAAGGGGAACCATTTTGTTAAACCTTACCCTCAGTTCTGGGTTGGATCTTGATGGACTGAAGACATTTAACCCTCTTACGCCGAAGCGGTAAAAATAAAATTGTCTCCCGTGTGCCGGAGGTGTTTCAGAGTGAGCGCGGAAGCGGAAAAAATATTTTTTTCAAAAAATCACAGCGCGCTTAGTTTTCAAGATTAAGAGTTCATTTTTGGCTCCTTTTTTTTTTGTCATTGGCTGAAGTTTAGTATGCAACCATCAGAAATGAAAAAATTATCATTATCATATATAAATAATGCGATATATGATAGCGCAAAAACGAAATTTCATATATAATTGTATTCAAATCGTGCTGTGCGCAAAACGGTTAAAGGTAACACGTTACTTTTTTTTCGTTGTAATGTACACTAAATTGCAATCATTTTGGTATATAACACATTGTAAAACGATAAAAGCAACAGAGAAAATATTATCACAAAATAATGCATAAATTCGTAACGCGCGGACATAAACAAATATTTTTTTCAAAAATTCACCATAAATCTAAATATTGTCCTAGAGACTTCCAATTTCTCTCAAAATGAAGGCAAATGATTGAATATTACTATACTGTAAGAGTATTAGCTTACAATTGCAGTTTTTGACCATATCTGACGAGTTAAAGTTGACCGAATGTCGAATTTTTTTATATATAGTATATTTGTTATATGCAATTATTTCGGAAATAAGAAAAGCTACAACCTTCAAATATTTTTTGTTTTATTCTACATGAAATTGCACACATTTTCACATATAAAACTCTATGAAATGCCTAATATGAAACGGAGCAAATATTCCGAGAATGGGACGTACGCATTTCGGAGATTTGTGGCAGAGAATCCGCTCGCGGAGGGAAGGAAAGATTTTTTTTTAAAATTCACCATAAATCTAAATATTTTGCTAGAGACTTCGAATTTGTTTCAAGATGAAGATAAATGACTGACTATTACTAGACTGTAAGAGTTTTAGCTTACAATTGCGTTTTTCGACTATTACGGTAGAGTCAAAGTTGACCGAACGTTGTTTTTTTTTCTATTTATCGTGATTTATATGCAAATATATCAAAAATGAGAAAAGCTACAACCTTCAATTATTTTTTGTTGTATTATACATGAAATTGCGCACATTTCCATATATAAAACTTTATGTAATGGCTAATTTAAAATGGTGCAAACATTACCACAATCGCATGTATGATTTTTTCGGAAGAGTTACTACGCGGACGTAAAGAAAGTGTTATTCTTTTCATAAATTCACCATAAATCGAAATATTGTGCTTGAGACTTCCAATTTGTTGCAAAATGAAGGTAAATGCTTGAATATTACTAGAATATAAGCGTTTTAGCTTACAATTGCGTTTTTCGACCATTTCGGTAGAGTCAAAGTTGACCGAAGGTTGAAATTTTGGAAATTATCGTTATTTATATGAAAACATCACAAAACTGATAAAAGCTACAACCATGGGTTGTTTTTAGTTGTATTGTGCATGAAATTGCGCACATTTCCATATATAAAACTTTATATAACGGCTAATTTTAAAATGGTGCAATCATTACCACAATCGCATGTATGATTTTTTTCAGAAGAGTTACCGCGCGGACGTAAGGAAAAAGTTTTTTCATAAATTCACCATAAAATAGAAAATAAAAAACAAAAAAATTATTTGGTGCTTTAGGGGAAGACTTCCAATTAGTTGCAAAATAAAGGTAAATGATTGAATATTACTAAAATATAAGAGTTTTAGCTTACAATTGCGTTTTTTTACCATTTCGGTAGTCAAAGTTGACCGAAGGTTGAAATTTTGGCACATCGTTATTTATATGAAAATATCTCAAAACTGATAAAAGCTACAATCATGAGTATTTTATTGTTGTATTCTACATAAAAATGTGCACATTTTCATATATAATACTTCATGTAACGGCTAATTTACAATGGTACAAAAATTATGTCAAAGTGACAAAATAATTTCAGAGATGTGTCACAGATACTTTTTAGTGCGGCAAGAAAGAAATTTGCGCTTGCGCGCCTGCGTAACGATTGTAAACAAAACAATACCTTGATCCGTGAACTCCCAGCATCCCCCAAGGCGCGTGATTCAAAAGTTTTAGGCTGGTAGGCCTCTTAAGTATTTTTCCGCGAATTTTTAAAAAACTTTTGTAAGTCGACGTAAAATACGTCCAGTCGGCACACGGGAGACAAAAAATGTCGACGTAAAATACGTCCAGTCGGCGTAAGAGGGTTAAGGGGCTGGAAGGAGGGAGCCCATCTGTATGAGTTTTAATTTTTTTATCTACCTATAATAATAATCTACAACTTTGACCTCAGTTGAGCCCTTGAATCTCCCATTACATTCTTTCAGTAAAATGAAAAATGAACTACATTGAATTTTAATACTTTGTGAAGTAAAATTGAATTATTCAGTAACAAGCCCATAAAGGTTTTTAATACCAGAAAGTGAACACCAAATATTATCAGTACTAGAAAACTAACTGCGTTCAGCAACTAAAATTACTTTTAGACAAAAAAAAAATAAATATACACGGTTGAAGCAACTACCACACGTCAATCTTGGAATTATTTTGGAATGCAATCTATTTATAAATAAGTTAAAAGTAGTGAAACATAACAATGTAGTGTAGGGGGAACGATCTAATGCCGAATAGTGAAGTTGAACCTGTTAAAAAAATACTTGATTTGATTGTTTCTATACCCTTGCGATGTAAATACAGTACAGTGGACCCCTGTATTCGCGTACTCTGGATTTGCGGACTCACACATTCGCTGTATTTTTCTATGAGAAATATCCACAAATTCCTGGTTTTTAGTGGGTTTTTCTTGAGTTTTAACTAACAAATTGGCTTTTTTTAGGCATTTTTATAGGATACCAGCTATTCGCAGGTTCTAACTATTCACGGGGGCGTCTGGTATGCATCCCCCGCGAATACGGGGGGACCACTGTAGTGCCACAGACTTCGAACTTAATCCGTTCCAGAAGGCTGTTCAAAATACGATTTGTTTAAAATGTGAAACAAATATTCCCAAAAGAAATAAAGGGAATTAGGATAATTTGTTCCAGCCAACCCAAGAAGTCTCCCTTTTCACATTTTTTCTATTATTAATGTGTTCAGAAGTTAAATTAAGAGTGTAAAGTATAAAACAGTACGCTATACGAGTCAAAGTTTTGACAAATTTTGTTTCCCTGTATGATTTATAAACTGTTTGGTAAAAATTGCGCTTGTCCAGTTGGGGGTTGGAGGGAGGAGAGACGGGAACCCTTTGAAGAAACTGAATTGCTTGCAGTAGGCAAAGGTTGATAACAAAATCAATTCACATTTTACAAGGATAATCAAAGGAATCGATAGTGTGTGTGTCCAATTGTGTTAGAGAGAGAGAGAGAGAGAGAGAGAGAGAGAGAGAGAGAGAGATGTGTTTACACTTGGATCTTAAGTGCATGAAAGATTATGCCACAATATATCAACTTACTGGTGGCAAATGGCAGATTTTGAAATAAACATGAGGATTTTGCAAACAAATAAGTTATAAGTAGAGAATGCAAGAAAAGGAAAGAGAGATTAAATAATTTTTCACAAGGAAGTCATTTAAACATACAATCGAAGACAAGCAGAAGCTGAACACAGAGCCAGTGTGTTTATTATGGAGCAGAGGTACTTTTACAATGATAAAAAATGGTAAAAAGCAATTACCACTAGATAGGTATTTTACTGTAACAAAAAGAAGTAATCTAGGGAAATCGAGTGTAAATTAAAGAAACTGGCGAATAATCATCCCAGCCCAGCTGTAAGTCAGTAGGAAGCAGACACTTGTCTTCCCTCTCCTCTCTCTATCGTCTCACTCAGCACACTGAACACTGCCTCAATTAAGACTTATTATTATTTTATATTATTGCTGTATTTATTTGATTGTTTTCATGTTTTATCATTATGTTTAATTTATTGTGAAATAACATTTTATTCTTTTATGTGTTGGTACTGCTTTTACGTGCATGTTAAAGTAAAGATTTTACTGTCACTTCTCTCCTCAACAATATCAAAACCCTCCATCTCAGCTCCCTCCCTCCATCTCAGCTTAGCTGTGCATCACCTTAATGATGAATGATTATGTTAATCGTTTATGCTAGATTTTATTGTGGAAAGTTGTGTTCTTTCATTTACTATTTGTTGAATATGGTTAAACTATACCGTCTCACTCAGCGCACCAAACACCAGCTCAATTAAGACTTTTTTATTGTTTCTTTATTGCATTTATCATTATGTTAAATTTATTATGAAATTCCCTTTTTTTATGTAAATTGTTATTGCTTTTACATACATGCAATAATATTGTAACTCGTCTTCTCTCCTCAACATAACAACGCTCCCTCATTCACTCTCTAAGTCAGCTATGCGTGAAGGCACTGTGGTGACATACGATTTTGTGCATCTTTTATGCTTAATTTCATATTGAAATGCTTTATTCACTTGTATTTATCTCGTCAAACATGGTTATCATTAAACTATATATTGTAAACTAAAAAACCTGTTAATACAATTTTTCTCATAGGGCGTAGTAGGCTGTTGAATACAAGTATGACCAAGATATTCGGTCAGGTCAAAGTATGAGCATTTGTTTGACAAACAATACAGAATTTTCTCAAACATTTTGTTAGGAAAACGGAATGTTCGATATAAACAAGGTACCACTGTACGAAGTTAATATCAGTATTTTTTAAAATGGGTGCAGCAGGAATGAAATTAGGATGGAGTGGTATGCAGAGAATATTATCAAGTTAATTGTTAACACTGGTTGGATTGTAATATCTCTCCTTTATTTTTTTTTTATTTATTTATTTATTTATTTTTTTCAAAGCTCCAAAAAATATGGAGAGTAGCATAATAAATCTCCTATTTTATTAATCATTTTAAACTCATCTTCAAAAAATTCAAGACTACAAATTCTAAGAGCTCTTAACCCTCAAACGCCGAAGCGGTATTTTAAAAATCGTCTCCCGTATGCTGGCGGTGTTTGTGAGTGAGCGCCGAAGCGGAAATTTTTTTTTTTTTTTTTTTTTTTTTTTTTTTTTTTTTTTTAAATCCCAGCACGCTTAGTTTTCAAGATTAAGAGTTCATTTTGGGCTCCTTTTTTTTGTCATTGCCTGAATTTTAGTATGCAACCATCAGAAATGAAAAAAAATATCATTATCATATATAAATATTGGGATATATGACAGCGCAAAAAAAAATTTCATTTACAATTGTATACTAATCGCGCTGTGAGCAAAACGGTTAAAGCTAACGAGTTAATTTTTTTTGTTGTATTTTACACTAAATTGCAATTATTTTGGTATATGGCACATTGTAAAACAATCAATGCAACACAGAGAAAATATTATCACAAAATGATGCATGAATTCGTAACACGTGGACGTAAAAAAAAGCCGTTTTCAAAAATTCACCATAAGTCAAAATATTGTGCTAGAGACTTCCCGTTTGTTGCAAAATAAAGGTAATTGATTGAATATTACTAGACTGTAAGTGTTGTAGCTTACAATTGCAGTTTTCGACCATTTCGGTCGAGTTAAAGTTGACCGAAGGACGAATTTATTCAATTTATCATTATTTATATGAAAATATTTCAAAACTGATAAAAGCTACAACCATGGGTTGTTTTCAGTTGTATTCAACATAAAATTGCGCACATTTTCATGCATAAAACTTTATGTAACAGCTAATTTAAAACGGTGCAAACATTACATCAATCAGACGAAAAAATTTATGATTTTCTTGGAAGAGTTACCGCACGGACGTAAGGAAAAAGTTTATTTCATAAATTCACCATAAATCGAAATATTGTGTTAGAGACTTCCAATTTGTTGCAAAATAAAGATAAATGATTGAATATTACTAGAATGTAATATTTTTAGCTTACAATTGTGTTTTTCGACCATTTCGGTCGAGTCAAATTTGACCGAAGGTTGAAATTTTGGCACATCGTTATTTATATGAAAATATTTCAAAAGTAATAAAAGCTACAACCATGGGTTGTTTTTTGTTGTATTCTACATGAAATTGTGCACATTTTCATATATAAAACTTTATGTAATGGCTAATTTAAAATGGTGCAAACATTACGACAATCGGACGAAAAAGTTTCTGATTTTTTTCGGAAGAGTTACCGCGCGGACGTAAGGAAAAAGTTTTTTTCGTAAATTCACCATAAATCGAAATATTGTGCTAGAGTCTTTCAATTTATTGCAAAATAAAGGTAAATGAATGAATATTACTAGAATATAAGAGTTTTAGCTTACAATTGCGTTTTTGACCATTTCGGTAGAGTCAAAGTTGACCGAAGGTTGAAATTTTGGCACTTATCGTTATTTATATGAAAATATTTCAAAACTGATAAAAACTACAACCATGAGTTGTTTTTAGTTGTATTCTACATGAAATTGTACACATTTCCATATATAAAACTTTATGTAACGGCTAATTTAAAATGGTGCAAGCATTACGACAATCGGACAAAAAAATTTATGATTTTTTCGGAAGAGTTACTGCGCGGACGTAAGGAAAAAGTTTTTTTCGTAAATTCACCATAAATCGAAATATTGTGCTAGAGTCTTTCAATTTGTTGCAAAATGAAGGTAAATGATTGAATATTACTAGAATATAAGAGTTTTAGCTTACAATTGCGTTTTTGACCATTTCAGTAGAGTCAAAGTTGACCGAAGGTTGAAATTTTGGCACTTATCGTTATTTATATGAAAATATTCAAAAACTTTTGAAAGCTACAACCATGAGTTATTTTTTGTTGTATTCTGCATGAAATTGCGCACATTTTCATATATAAAACTTTATGTAACGGCTAATATAAAATGGTGCAAAAATTATGTCAAAGTGACAAAATAATTTCTGAGAAGTGTCGCTGATGCTTTTTAGTGCGAGAAGAAAGAAATTCGCACCTGACAGCCTGGGTAACAATTGTAAACAAAACAACGCCTTGATCCGTGAGCTCCCAGCATCCCCCAAGGCGCGTGATTCAAAATTTTTCGCCTAGTATGCCTATAACTATTTTTCCGCGAATTTAAAAAAAAACTTTTTTATATCGATGTACCATACGTCCAATCGGCACCCAACGGACAATTTATAACGACGTTTAATACGTCCAATCGGCGTTAAAGGGTTAAGATACATACTGGAAAATGTTGACACCTTAATTTGTTTAATATGGTTAGAGTTAAAATGGATATACAGTTCTATGACAAATTATTCATGGGTTTCCTGTATACTTGAAAAAAAAGGTGTTATATCTAACAACTAAGACATCCAAAAATGGTATAGTATAATTATTTTCTTCATATTCTATTGTGAATTTTATCAATGGTACAAGATTATTAATTGTATGCAAGACATCAGAAATATTTAGACTTTCCTTTAAAATACAAAAAGTTGTCCAGATACTTAACCCACAACACCTTATAGAAGAAATTTTTAGGAATAAGTCTAGACTCAGTTCCATGTAAATATTAGACAAAAGTGGTTAAAAGAGGGTTACCCATGGCCATACCAAATATTTGTTCATAAAAACTACCATTGAAAGTGAATTTACATTTTTTTATACAAAGGCATACCAAATTTATAATTACATTGGTAGGTAATTCTAGAAGATGCCAGTCCAAATGTGATGAATATTGAAGTAAGTCATCAATCGAAACTTTAGTAAGTAAAAAGATGTTACATAAAAAGATTTGTCTGTACTGGATAATTCAATATGGAAGAGTCTAGCACAGAAATCCAGAGTTTAGTAAATGGGTACAGTATTTGAAATAGTACCAAAGATAGGCGGTAGTAATTTTAACTGATATTGGGTACTATTTCAAATTCCCATTTACAAAACTCTGTTGATTTCTGTGCTAGACTATTCCATATTTAATTATCCAGTACTGACAAATCAAATCAACCAGTTTTGATGTAACATCTTTATTTACTAAAGTTCCAATTGATGACTTGCTTCAGTATTTATCACAACATTTGGACTTGTATAGTCTAGAATTACCTACCAATGTCATTATTAATTTGGTATCCCTTTGTATAAAAAAATGTAAAGTCACTTTCAAAATAAATATTTGGTATGGCTAGGGGTAACCCTCTTTTGCCACTTTTGTCTAATATTAACATGGGATTCTTTGAATCTAGACTTATTCCAAGAAATTTATTCTCTAAGGTGTTGTGGGTTGGATATGTAGACGACCATATTGTAAAAGAAAATGTAAATATTTCTGATTTCTTGCATACAACTAATAATCTTGTACCATCCATAAAATTCACAATAAAATATGAAGAAAATAATTGTATATCATTTTTGGATATCTTAGTTATTAGAAATAACACCAATTTTCATTTTAACCTCTTCATTACCGAAAGTTTGTTTGGAGGTAGGTGGGTACCACCATTCAAGTCTACTACACCGCACCGGGTGCATAAAGGTGGTACGCATAGTACCACCAAAACTCCTCTTTTCAGATAGGGACTTCCAATCATTCTGTAATTTCGGTTTGAAGAGTTTGGAGCAAAATAAACAGTATGACATGATGCCAGACGTATGATGAACCCCAAAAAAATATTATTACTGCTTATAGTAGTGTGTAGGTGACAGATGAACTGCGTCTCAACCAAAAATCACAAAACCAGACAAGCGTAAACATGTAATAACTTCTACCCAAGTAAAAAACCAGTTGTATCATCATTTACTGTATTTATTTATTTATTCACTTATTACATTTTACAAATAAAAGATATGAACACCAGATAAATGAAGGTAGAAATAAAGCCTTATAGTAACTTTATATATAAAAAACCAAACCAGAGA